>NW_026706003.1:0-157500 GCF_029867415.1 Vicia villosa | reverse complement strand
TCAACTTGGATTGTAGTTTTTCACAGATGACGTGACAGTCAAGCTCTATATGTTTACTGCGTTCATGGAAGGTGGCATTGTGGGCAAGATAAATTGCATATTTGCTATCACAGTAAACAGATGCAGGTTGAGGAAATGTGATCTTGAAATCATTAAAAACTTATTGTAATCATTGGAGCTCGCAAGTCAAGGAAGCTAGAGCACGATACTCCACTTTAGTTGAGGAACGAGACACGGTATTCTGCTTCTTGGATTTTCAGCACAACAAGGAAGAACCAAGGATAATGCAGTAGCCAGTGACAGACTTTCTAGTGTCAGGATAACGAGCCCAATCGGAATCAGCAAAGACATACAATTTAAGAGAGCTAGAAGATGAAAAAAGGAGACCTTTTGCCGGGAAAGCTTTGAGATATCTAAGGATCCTTGTTGCAGCCTGATAGTGAGGTAGCAGAGGATTAGCAACATATTAAATTAAGTGCTGAATAACATAAGCAATATCTGGTCGAGAATTTGTCAAGTAGATGAGTCGTCCAATTAAACGTCTATAACTTGTAGGATCCTGTAATGGTTGACCCTCAGTGGTAGATAACTTTGTGTTGGGGTCAAAAGGGACGGCAGATGGTTTGGCAACAAGAAGACCACTATCTTCTAGTAGATATAGAGTGTATTTCCTTTGATTAAAGAATATACCAGTTTTAGACCTTGCAATTTCAAATCCAAGGAAATATCTCTGCTGTCCTAAATATTTAATCTTGAATGTGTGGTCTAATAAGTGTTTAACAGAGACAATTTCATCTATGGAGTCACTAGTTAGAACAATGTCATCTACATAAACTAGCAGGGCAGTAAAACTATTTGAAGCAGCTTTGACATAAAGAGAATGGTCAGCCTTGGACTGACAATATCCAATGGAGATCAGAAAAGAAGAAAGTTTTGCATACCATTGGCGACTAGCTTGCTTGAGCCCATAGAGTGACTTGTGCAGTTTGCAAACATGAGATGTAGATGGAGTAGTCATACCAGGAGGAATGCTCATATAGACTTCTTCATTTAATTCTCGATGAAGAAAGGCATTGTTTATGTCAATGTTGTTCTAAGTACCACCCTTTTATTGCTGCAAGAGATAAAAGGACTCTAACTGTGATAATTTTAGCAACAGGTGAAAAGTATCAAATTAGTCAACTCCCTCCATTTGTGTATAACCTCTTGGCTACCAACATAGCCTTATACCTTTCAGTGGAACCATCTGTGTAACACCCCATTTTCTACCCAACATTTATATTAAGATCAGAGTGCCAAATTTCAAACAATCAAATGAGATGTCACATTCTCAACTTAAACAACACAATCTGTATTTCATTTAACAGGATACATAGCATTCGGCGGATTAACTCACAACATAATTATTCATATAATCATAACCATTTTTTTATTATTAAAACAACAGAATTACAACTTTCAACTTATAATTCAGTTAACAACTTTATTCAACTAAAACATCATTCAATTTATAATTATGCAACACTTAGTAATAACTACAACATAACAAAGCATCCCCCCCGAGTGCTACGTATCAGAGCAAGACCAACTCGAACTAACAACAACTAAAACTTCATAAATTTCTTCAACTTTCACATCTATTCTTGAGTACCTGCTCAATTACCCATAATAGGTAACATCATTACAGAAGGGGTGAGATATCAAATAATATAAACAAAAGTATGATAATCGATATATTAGATAGAATCATACAATTTCATCACCACCTTCAAACAATCAATTATAATGACAACCAACAACAACAGTTATAACAACAACTTTAGCAACAACTAGTAACGACAATTATAACAACAACTTTAGCAACAACTAGTAACGACAATTATAACAACAACTTTAGCAACAACTAGTAACAACAATTATAACAACAACTAGTAACAACAATCATAACAATAGTATAATAACTATTTCACAACTTAAGTCAACACATCTTAATAACAACGACTTATAACAGCAACAACTTCACCTTCAACAACAAATTCGCAACAGCAACAACATCACAACGGCAACTTAATAGCAGCAATAAAACAACATCAACAAACAACTTCAAATCACAACAACTTCTAATGCGACTCAAATGCGACTCAAACGTGCAAATGCATGTGGATACATCGGAGAACAACTCCCAACTTAATCATATACCAGGTTATCGAGGCATTTCAACAACTTAAACAGGGTGCCATCAAGGCCAACTTAATCAGGTGCCATCAAGGCCAACTTAATCAATGCAATGTATGCAACGTTATGAATGACATCCAATCAACAATATCAACAACAACCAAAACAACAACAACCAAAACAACAACTTAAACATGCCTCAATTGCATCAACTTAATCCAACATTGGCCGTTCGACCCACAACTTAAACAACTTTTAACTTTGGCCGTTTAGGCCTACAACTTAATCAATCATATTCAACAACAATTTTAACGACAACAACTAAGCAACAATGACATGTTCAACATCAACACAAAACAACTCAACATTGGTCATAAGACTTATAATCAACAATGTCCATTAAACCGGGACAAAACAACATATTTAATGTACGAGAAAATCCACACATTCTCAAAGCTTAATTACGCACGGAAAGTCGTATCGATTTACCAAAAATTATGCTACTGGTTTTGAAAATAGTTTTACAATATAGAAAATAATTTTAGCTTTCCAACGGTCCAAACGGCGTGTCAAACGGACACCCGAGTCAAAAGTTACGAGATTTCTAAGTTTTCGGAAAGCGCAAACAACGACATCAAACACTGACACAACAAAAACCTCATTACAAACCAATTAAATTTATTTTCAAAACATGAAACTATTTTTATAAGAAAATACACATTATTAGTTTTCTAGCGCTTCAAACGGCGCCTAAAACGGAGTTACGGTTCAAAAGTTATTGAATTTACAAGTTTTGCAAAATGCTGCCGCAACCAGAAAATTGCTGTTACGAAAATACTGTCAAAAAAACCAAAAAAACTGCTGTACGAAAATGCTACTGTCCAGCCACGAAAATCAACATAAAATCCTCATAAATCCATCATTTTTCATGAAACAAATTATTATACAACCTATATACATCATATAGCAACTATTAGGATCATAAAAACAAGATTCTAAGCTTCACTATTTTTCACCAAAATCTCAAATTTTCACCGTTCCGGGCAATTTCACCGGCAATTCAGTCGCACCACAGAAACACCCAAAACATATACAAGGCATCACAATTCATCATCGTTAACATCGTAAATACCGAATTACATTCCGGTCCAATTAATCACATAATTTCAACAATTAATTCCACAACAACACCAAATCATTCAAATACCGCACAGTCCAACAAAACCAACATAGGATAACTCAGTTCAAGGATTTAGATTAATCGACACATCACAACATCACAAAAAATCACAAATTAGCATGTGAACACAATTTAGCAGTAAAAAAATCATACAACCCTAAATCCCACATAAAAGCTATCATACTCCCGGTTATATAATTCGAACCCCACCCTTACCTTATAGTTTGGAGATTGCCTCTAAAAATCTAATGGAGCTCAAGCCTTTGCCACCGTTCAATCTTCTTCCCGTCAAACTCTCATTCCTCTTGGTCTGCAACTTTTGTTCCACGATCTGTTTTCCCAAAACTTCCAAAACCCTTGTTCCTCTTTTTCTGAAATTGTTTTCACGATCTAAATTCCAACCAACTTACAAACCCTTAATTCCATTATTTATTCTTCTAATTCAATAAATCAAATAATAATAATTACTATTATTCCAATAATACTCTTGGGCTTAATATTACACCTCCACATTTCTTCATACCACCCACCACCAAACCAACTTAAATAAATTATAGTCCTCTATAGTAATATTATTTCTAATATTATTCTCCGATTGAACCGACTAATTTCTCGACCATCAATTTAACCGCTCAAAACACCATATAATTCCAATTACGGCTCTTATAAAAATGCCAAAAATCCTAACTTCGACTAATTCCAACAATTAATTCATTATACAATTTAATTAAATAAATAATTAAATTCCGGGTGTTACAATATGCCCTGTATTTTATCTTATAGACCCAGCGACACCCAATAGGCTTCTTACCATAGGGTAAATCCACAACATCCCACGTGTGATTCTCAGCAAGAGCCTGTAGCTCAGTATGCATAGCGTTCTTCCAACAGTCAAACTTAATAGCTTGGTTAAAAGATTTTGGTTCAGTGTGAGAGGATATGGCACAACAAAAATGTTTGTCAGAGGGAAGACATTTATCATATGTGAGTATAGAAGATAAGAGGTATGCATTGTGAGATTCATATGAATGCAATGAATGAGATTTATTTATGGCAGCATAAAAATGATAATCAGCAAGATAACTGGGTGGATTAGAAGCTCTAGATGATTGTCTTATGGGTTGGGAAGGATTGAGATCTGTATGAGATGATGCAAAAGAGGGGGAAGTAGGAATTATAGACTCAAAAGGGTGGGTGTTGGTGGTAGAGTGAGAAGAGTTATATTCACTAGGACCTACTGAGTTAGGATGTTCAATTTTGGATCAGGGCTGAGATTTGTGAGGTTTAAGGAGTCTGAACCTAAAGGAGTGAGAGCAGGTGGATTGATGGGTTCATTTTGCTGGTTATGGGATATAGGAGATGTGACATGACTATGAAGTTCAGCAGGGCTGTCATTATTGACAGAGGTAGCAAGTAAAGTATTATCAGGAGAAAAGGACATGTCAATATCAATACTAGAATTAGACCTGTGCAATTCAGGTAGGTCATCAAGAAAGGAGTGAAAGGTTTTATTAGGCTGTACTTGGTTATTTGAAGAAGAGGGAAGTTGTTCATATCTGAACGGAAAGCTATTTTCATAGAAAACAATATTTCTAGATGTAGCAACCTGCCCTAAAAATTAAGATTTAGAGTCGCCACCTATTCTGAAGGGCGAATAGGAAACCCTACGCAGTTAAGAGATCGGGGGTAAGATTATTATAATCAGGTCGAGGGAAGGTGTTAGGCACCCTCAACCCTTTCCTATTGGCTTTGAATCTAAGGGTCAAGTTTTATGGCTAAAAGTTAAGGTTAATAGCTAAGGAATTGAATAGGGGAAAATTGAGATTTTAGGGAGGGGCACTCGCCTTGGTTATCCAAGTGCCTACGTACCTCCTTATGGAGGATCAGAGTCTACGTAGTTCGGGCACAGGGTTGTACGCCTTTGAATTTGAATTTGAGATGAAGTGGTTTTAAGGCTTTTTGAATGGCCTATCGTAGTTTTGAATAAGGATGAAAATCCGTATTTTGATTTGAAGCGTTTTGAATATTTTGGGCGTACAACCCTGATTTGATATGGCACCATTAGATGCGATGACCAATAGATTTGGTCAGTATAGCTAACGGATTAAGGGGGCATTGCTGGTTACTCAGATCGATAGATTGATCGTCGCGGGCAGCAAATTAGACGTGTTTTAGATTTGTATTTTTATCTCTCGTCTAATGCGACTAATAGCTTTAGTCGGGTCGAGGAGAGAATTACTCGAGAGTTATTTGAATTATTAATAAACAAGTTAATTAAATAAAAATTATTTCTCGTCTACTTGCGACTAATAGGTATAGTCGGTTCGAGGAGAAAATTAAATTAAATTATCAAAATAATAAACAATTAAATAATTAGAAAATTACAAAATTAATTAATTAATTTTATTATTTTTTATTGCAGGGGTGTATGTTGCATTAAGGTAGTAAACCTGGGGGTGTTAAAAGTCATAGGCTGAGCCCATTAAGATTTTGGATCCATGTGGTTAGGTGTGGCGAGGGCATGCGTGTTGTGGTGGATTCGCTTAGATCTAGGCCGTTCGTTCCAATCCGATGGCTTGCATGTTGTCTTGTTTGAGGGAGTAGGATAAGGGTTATGCACCAAATTAAATCCAAGTGCCAAACCATGTGGCCATTGGAGGGCCACATGGCAGTGATCAGGCGGACCACACGGGAGACTAATCTCCCACTTTCTCCAATCCCACTCATTTTGCTCACTTCTTTCTCTCTCTTCATTTGCTCTCTCCCCTCACGCTCTCATCGCTCTCCTCACACAACCCAGAAAACCCTTCCTCCACCGCCGTGCGCCACCGTTAGCAACCCAGTTTTCCGGTTGATATTCAACCGGAAAATTCATACCTTCATGCCACCCAAACCCAGAAACCCCAAATTTGAGCCCTAACCCCCAATCTTAGAATCCCTAGCCCGACAGTATCCAGAAAACGTGATCAAACAAGCATCATATCAAAACTCAAGCTAAGTGCAATCGGATTACCTCTTCGCTTTCAATCTCCGTCTAAATTTCTGATGCGTTTTTTCTGATCTCCTCCGTCTCTTTGCAGGTACAGAGAATCAAAGAAGTGGCCTTCAATCTCCTTTCCGCTTCCTCTCTCCGATCCCTTTTTCTTTTCTGTGTATATCTCTTGCAGGTGTGAATGCGAGGCTTCGAGTTTGCGGCGGAGCAACCCCTTAGCGTTTCTGTAGATTCCTCCTCCTCATCTTATAAATTCTTTTTGATTTATACTTAGGTTTAGGATTCAATTTAGGGAAAGATTAGATTTTAGAGATTGATTAGTTTTTAGGATTTGATTCGATTGTAAATTAGGAATTATTGATTTGTAATTGATTCAAGATTTGATTCAATAAAATTTGTCTAATTTCTGTTTTAACATTCGATTCAATTTCCTTTTTGATCTGAAGTTTGATTCGATTTGCTGAATATTGGCTTGTAGATCCGTTCATGGATGCAGTTATATGTGTGCCATCAGGCAAATTAACATGAACAGGTATGATGTTGGTGCAATTAATGAATGCACTCCTATCAAATGCTATATGGTCCGTTGCCCCTTTATCTAAAATCCACAAATTAGGGTTCTTACCAGTAGAAATGGTTGAATGAGAGGTCATGGAAAATGGGGAGGTGGATATGGAATTGGCTTGAGCATTAAGTTTTGACTATTGGAGGAGTTCAATGATACTGTTGTACTGCTCTTGAGTGAATCCCATTGAAGATATAGTAGACTCCTGTGGGAAGCTTCTGAGGCAAGAGTGACTGTGGAAGCGGAATGATTATTGGTACCAGCACTCTGTGACTTGTTCTTGCCTTTAAAACTAGGTGGAAATCCATGCCTCAAGAAACAAGTTTCCACCCCGTGGTTTGTTCTTCCACAGTGTGTACAAACACGGCTATGACCTCTAGCTCCTGCAAGTCCCTGTGTGTTGTTCTTTGAGTATGGAGGATTGTCATTATAGCTTCCTGAATTGGTTTGTACTTGAAATGCAGTAGTTTCCTCATTGTTATTTTCAGTCGGAATCGTGGCTGCTATAGAACTTTGCATTTCCCGTTCTTGCTGAATAACCAAAGAGAACGCCTTATCAATGTCCGGTAAGGGAATCATCATCATTATATGGGATTTTGAATGAGTAAATTTCTCATTCAAGAACCTAATAACACAATCTTGAGCACGGTAAGTCTGAATGGATGCAATAGCACCGCAAGAACATGGGATGGCGCAAGAACACGCAACAATAGGACGGTAATTATCGAGTTCATCCCATAGAACTTTAAGCTGAGTAAAGTAGTTAGAAACGTCGAGATTACCTTGTCGTAGCTTATACAAGTTCTCTTGAATGTCAGATATGCAAAACAGATCACTATGAGAAAAGCGAGTTTGTAGATTCTTCCATACACCAGTGGCACTATCAATCCACAAAACTGATTTGGCAATATGTTCCGAAATTGAGCAATGAAGCCATACAAGAACCATGGTGTTGCATCGAATCCATGGCGCATAAAGGGGATCAGTAGTTGGAGGTTTGGGCAAGGAGCCATAAATGAACTTCTCCTTATTCTTGGAGATCAAAGCAATATGCCTTGATCTTGACCAACTATGGTAGTTCTTGTCATCCAGTAATGGAGAAACTAGAACGAGTGCTAGGTTTTCATTTGGGTGTAGACAGTAAGGATTTGAGGAATTGGTAGAAAAATCTTGGTAGGTTTGGTAAGCCATTGATGAATTGAGGAATGAAGAACACCGATGGAAAGAAAAGATAAAGAGAAGACGAATCTGCAAATTACAGAAATCCGAAAGGAGAAGAGCATCGGTAAAGAGAAAGAAAGATAAGGAATCAATGGCTACCAGAGCTTAGTAGCTCTGATACCATGATAATGGCACATTGAAAAAGCACGCAAGCCATGAAAGAAGAGAAAAGAATGAATAACAATGGTGATAACATATGCTGTGAAGAAGATGATGATGAAATGATAAAATTCTTCTATTATTCATTGAATAAAGAAATGGTATAGTATTAGTATATATACAATAAGCAATAACCAATATGTAACTAACATTCCGCGTGTGTGGCTAGGATTAGAAGAAGAATAAAGGGAAATAAGCTACTATCTATGCTAACATTTTTTAAACTGAAGAAGTGTTGGAGTAGTTTGTTCTTGACCAACCTAATCAAACAAATTATCAATTACCATACTATCATCATAAGCAAAATAACCAAGAGTACATCTACAAAACTAAAACAGTTCATAAAAGTCACCAAATCAAGCTTTCTACTTACATCATGCAGAATTATTTCCTTCTGATAGTATCCATTGTAAGTTGAATCCATTGTCAGTTGCAAACTAGTAATATTAGTTAAGCATGAGCACCATTAACTGACATGAAAAATGCAACAATCAATTATCAATAAATAGTAATCATGGAGTAAAAGTAACAAACCCACTTATCAAAGAAACAAATCAACCTTAAAAATAAAATCCATGCTAGACAATTAATAAAGATAAAATCATTCGAAGTAACTAAACTAACATTGTGAACACAGAAATTGAAAATAAAATTAACAGAGGCGCATTTCAAACAAACAAAGAATTAGAATTCAATAATTGAAAGAAAACCTAGATAAAGAGGAATTGAATCATTTTGGAGTAGCATAGAATAACCAAAGGCAACGATTTAAGTTTGATCTGAACTTGAAGATGATGAAAATAAAAAACATTGAGAGAAAACTTATGATTCGAAATATTGAGATATTGTAATATGGGAAAAAAAGATAATGGAGAGATATTGTAATATGGGAAAAAGAAGATAATAGAGAGAAAACGAAGACAAATGGGAAACTAAAAAAAGTTAATTTATATAATTGGTTATGCAAAATGATAGGGTTTATGATAGGGTTTAGGGTTGGATGATGTTGGTTTCCCAAAAATTTCTATAGAAAAGAATGAAATTGAAAATAATTGAATTGTGAACTTAAATGACGGTATTGAAATATGTACGCATGCTTGGATCATCGTTTTCTAAAAGAACCATAAATATTTTGAATATTTTTGCCAAACATGCATGGGAATTATTATTAGGCTTACAAATTGTCTATGTTGTCCTTAAAATTAAACATCTTATTACGTTTTCTAAAGGGTGTGAAAGTGATTTTAGTAGTATGTTACTTTATCATATTAATTAGTAGTATGTTACTTTATTATATTAATAATAGATGTTTATTAAAAATATTTTAATTAATTTAGATTCAATCAATCGATACACAAAGATTCATAAATAAATAGTTTACTCTATTTTTACTAACCATGTTTTTTTTATTAAAAAAAATTAATTTTTAGTTTGTTTAGTTAAATCAATTTTTAATTTTTGTAATCAATCATTTAAATAAATTTAAGAGAAATATTGATTACATAAGGAAAAAAAAAGTTGTTATAAAACATAAGCGACTCTATTTAGAAAAAATAGAAAAAATAAAAACTTTTAAGAACATTTTGATAATGTTTTCTCTTTTTACAATGTTTCTTTAAAATTTTAATTATATATATTAACTATTACTTAGATCCGTGCGAGACACGGGTTAAATATTTTTTAAGTAAAAAATTTCATTTTCAAAACACTTATAATTTATAAATTTTACTTATAGTTAGATTACTATTGTATAGATATCACTGTTATTAATAATATACATAAAAAAGTTTTACTTAACTAATTTATTAATAATTTATGTAAGTTTTAAAAAAAATTAACTCGTTAAATAATTGTATAAACTGTTGACTTTTTTCCACTTATAAAAATATTTGCAAATTATTCTCGTTTATAAAAATAATTGTATCATCAGTTGACTTTTTCCATTTATAAAAATATTTATAACTTATTACAGTTTATAATATTAATAATAATAATTGTATCAATAGTAAACTTTTTCATGTTTATAAAAAAATTTGTAACTTATTCCCGTTTATATAATTGAATTAATTAATTAATATTTTAAATATCTCCCATAAAATTAAATATGAGTATTATCAATTAAATGATAATTAAAACTATAGTAAAAATCTTTAAATATAAAGAAACATCAAATCTATTTGGAGTACGGCGGGTCGCGCAACCTTATTATAAAGGGGACAACTTCTCTACTCATCACAAAAAGTTGGGTAGTGTACCTCCAACCAATCACATAATTCCATTTAATTTAACACATTTAATTATTTGTTAAAATACTAAATATAAACGTTGTTTTCAATGCATTTTACAAAGGAGGTAACATTACCCAACTTTTTGAGTTGTGTAGATAAGAATTCACCTATTATAAATAGTAAATAATTATGTTAAAGTAATGATTAAAAAATATTGATAACAAATATACTATTAAAAATAATAAATAAAAATAGATCAATTTCTGCTTGTGATCTAAATATGAATTAATTGTATAGTGTAGAGTTATTTTATTAATTTTTAAAGGGAAATTGTGTTAATTCAATAAAATTAGATATACAAATTAACTAGTCTCGGCCCCTTGTATTGTCTATTTTAGTAGAAAAATAAATTAAATAATAAAAAATTAAGTAGTCTCGGTTTCTAGGGCATGACTATTTTAAGTAGTCTCGACCCGTAGAAAATGTATAAAATAGAGCTTTTATTTAATATATAATAAAATAAATTGAATAAAAAGAATGACAAATTTGTGTTTTTTATAAGAAAGTTGGGTTTTTCATACATCATAAATGTCTCAAGTCTAAAATAAATCATTTTTAGTAATTTTTAGTATAAATACAATTTGCATAGGTATATAATTATGTAATTTTAATGTACGTATTTCTAATACTAAATTAAAATATATCATAAATATTAAGTTATATTTTAGTTTTAGACTAAAACCTGTTTTAATATAAATCTACTCAATAATAATATGTAATAAAGTTATAACATCTCATTCACTAAAATAAAACAAAAATGTCAAACTACATTTGCCTCTAAAATAATTTACTAACACAAATAAAAATGACTCTTATGATATTTCTTATGATATTTGAAGATAAAAATTTGAATATAAATTTAGAATTAATGTTAAAATTTTATCATAAAAATTGCTAACATTTTTTGATGTCAATTTTATTTTTTCTTGTATCATATCATATATCATTTTCTATCAGATATATGATATTTTTGTTTAAAAAGAATTATAAAAAAAATCATACTTAATTGATTGAATCAATTTTTATAAAGCAAAATGATCTAGTCTAAAAAATTAACGTTCTAAATCAAAAACAAATTTGAAAATTAAAATAAAATAAAATTAATTAATTTGATATTCTATTAATAAGTATTTACGTGAATTACATATATATATATATATATATATATATATATATATATATATATATATATATATATATATATATATACATATATATATATATATATATATATATATATATATATATATATAAGAAAATAAATAAAAAATGATGGACTATAACATATTACCTTTTAGTTAGATGGACTAATCTAATTTAATAATTATATAATTTAGCGATTCAAATCTATAATTTTGCATCTTTTAACATAATTTTTTTCTAATATAAATTTATTATTGGTAATGTAACAATATTCTAATTATTTTAAGATAATTTGAATTAAATATTAAATAAATATTTCTTTTATTATTAGTTTGAAATTAAAACTAATCAACTTAATTTATTGAATCAATTTTTATAGTATCAAAATGATCTTGTAAAAATTGTGTATTCATATATTATTATTGTCCGTGCTTTTTATCATAAAAATATTACTAACGGTTATTGTCATTAAATTATTGCTTCCAATTTCTTATAATCATTCAATTAATATTTTCATATTATCATTCAATTATTGTTTTTTTATAAAATAAATTATGAATTTCCTTTCTTTTGAATATCATTGTATTTTTATTAGTAAATAAAAATAAACTACTTATTTGAAAAGAAATTAAAAAATAATTTATTATTGAAGAATTTATTTACTGAGGGAAATTTATTGTTTTTTAAGTAAATAAAATATATATGGAAGGATAAATTAATTATGGAAGCAGAGATTATAAACTAATATATTATTTAAAGGTAAATCATATTAGTTATTGAAGGATATATTTTAACATAATATATAAAAGATATTATTTTCTAATTATAGTAAATATACTATAAATATTAAATTTGAGGTAAAAAATAATTTTAATTACTATAAAAAAAATAAGTAGCTATAAAAATCTTAAAAGCATAATTATGAGAATGTTCCAATAAATCATGTTATTCTATATATAAAACATTTACTTATAATAAATTTATATAATTATGAAAATATATAATTATTGATTTTATTTTATTGAAAAAAAGAAATTTAAAAAACGTAACTATTTCCAATACACTTAAAGAAAATTAAATAATGTTAAAAAAATTGAAATATTAACGGTAAGAAAATATAATATATAATTAAAAAAAGAAAAAAAATTAAAAATTAAATTATAAATTAAAAAAATTCCATGTAGATTATAAAAATAAAAAAATACCTCATGGAAAATATCAAAATAATTTGAAAAAGAAAAAAATTTATATGTTAAAAAAAAATTTATAACTCATCTTAAAAATTTTATAATTCATAAATCATAACTTAAAGCAAAAAGATACAATTAGAATAATAAAGTCAACAGATAAAAATTAACGGCGGATGTGAATCAATCAATTATTATAAATATTAATAAAAAAATTAATGAAAACAAATTAATGCAAAAAAAATTCTTCACCCCAACTTGAGCTTTTGCCATTGACATCTATTGTTGTATTAAATAGATAAAAGCAAAAAAAAAAAATCAAGAAGAAAAACAGATTTTATTTCTATAAGGGAATGATGTATCAAATACCAATAATTGGTTTATTACTGCAAATCAAAATTCAACAAAAACCAGCCAAAACATTTATGGTGAATTCTTATTTACCCAACTCAAAAAGTTGGGTAAGGTTACCTCCTTTGTAAAATGTTTTGAAAACAACAAACATTTATAGTATTTTAATAAATAATTAAATGTGTTAAATGAGATGGAGTCATATGATTGGTTGGAGGTACACTACCCATCTTTTTGTGATGGGTAGAGAAGTTGTCCCCAACATTTATTTGTTTTCGGAAACTGTAAATCTTTCTAAGACCATGTACAATAGCAACACTCAACACCCACTTTTTCAACTTCCAACACTCCACATCATTTTCTCTTTCTTCCACCTAATAACTCAACACCCATTCAACTTTTACCCTCTCCAATGGTTTTTCACTCAACACCCTACCCCACCACTTTTTATTTTCATATTCTTATTTAAATTTTATTTTTATTTTTATGATTACATAAAATTACAATTATCGATTAAAATTAAATTAAAATAATAAATACTTAATAATTTATTTTTTAATTTTTTGTAATAAAAACAAAATTTATTTAAATAATTGGATACGATACAAATCATCTTAAATTAATTTAAACTACAACACACAATTAACGTAATTAGTACGTTACAAATAATTTAAAATGCAATACAACACACAAGTAACGTAATTAGTACGATACAAATAATTTAAAATGCAATACAACACACAAATAATTCAATCACGGAACATTCCAAATTTTGTCCATATGTGCTTCACTACAGGGCCGGCCCAAACAATTTGGAGGCCCCGTTCTATTTTAAAATTAAGCCTTTAATAAATAAAACATGACAAATTAAAAAAAAATATCATATTTCGTTTAAATTGTAAAAAATAAAATTAAATATATAAAGATAAAAATAATATAGAAATATTTTATAGAAATTTGACTCGTCGAAGTTTACATTTTTTGCATTTTTCTACTCTTACCATCTTTGATTTATAGAAAAATTTATATTATTTAATGAAAGGAAATAATTCTTTAAACAAAAATGTTTTATTTAATAATCAACCAACAAAGTGAAATTACAAATTTTTATGTCTCACAACTACTATTCTTAATTTATTAATATGTCGATTCCGAATAATAGAAAATATAAATATTTTCAAATTTATATTTTAAAATTTTTCATACATCTATAAAATATAATAATAAAAAAAATTAATTAAGTTAATTACAATATTAAATTTTAAATAAAATAAAATATATTTATTTAGGTTGTAGGCTGAGAGATAAGATTTACTTCAATATATTAATAAAAGAAAAAGTTGAGTAAATTAATTGCAACATTAAAACGTAAAGACTGTATGTTTTAAAAACTATGCTGCATGAAAAATTTGAGAATCGAACAGAAGTCCTACAACTTAAATAACATTTCAGTTACCGCTCTGCTAGACTACAACATATGATATATAATGGAATTAAAGGTATATAATATATATTTTAATTTATATTAAGCCCCTTTTTAAAATTTGAGGCCCTAAAAAATCGGAGGCCCTGTGTGGTAGCACTTCTTGCACCCCCACAGGGCCGGTCCTGCTTCACTAGATCGGCTTGCAATTCTTGATGAACATTTGGATCACGGAACTCTGATCTAGCACGCACATGATTTGCAAAAGGGGGTAACACCTCGGTCGAGTATGGTTGTGGTGCACTAGATCCACTTTCCCCAGATTGCTCAAAATCGGTCCAACGTTGAGAATATGAATCTCGTTCATCCTCAACAATCATATTATGTAATATGATGCATGACCTCATGATGATACCCAAATCAGCTATGTCCCACAAGCGAGCTGGTTCACGGATGATTTTAAATCGAGCTTGGAGCACTCCAAATGCACGTTCGATGTCCTTCCGACATCCCTCCTGAAATTTTGCAAATAATTTATCGGGTTCACTTTGAGGAAGTCTAATCGATTTGACGAAATTTGGATAAGAAGGGTAGATACCATCAGCTAGATAGTATGCCATATTATATGGACGTTGATTCACAAAGAAATTCACACTTGGAGCCTTTCCCTGTTCCACGTCATCAAACACTGGTGACCGGTCTAGAACGTTTATATCGTTCAACGTTCCCGGACATCCAAAAAAGGCATGCCAGATCCATAGGTCATGAGATGCAACTGCTTCAAGAATAACTGTGGTGGTTCCCTTATCCCCTCTAGTAAATTGTCCTTCCCATGCTTTAGGACAATTTTTCCACTCCCAGTGCATGCAGTCAATACTCCCAATCATCCCTGGGAACCCTCGCATTTCACTAACATGCAGTATTCTTTGCAGGTCATCTTGGGTTGGTGCTCTCAGATACACTTGCTCGTACAAGCATATGATTCCTTTACAGAGTCTACGTAAGCACTCCAATGCTGTAGTACCTCCTATTTTGATGTACTCATCGACCGCATCTGCTGCCACACCATATGCTAACATTCGAATTGCTGTGGTACATTTTGCTAAGGGTGATATACCTTCTTTATTGGCTGCATCAACTCGCTGGGTGAAGTAGTTATCACTACTTGAAAGGTCCCCAAAGATTCGAAATAATTTATTGTATAGAGTTAATTATCAGATAAGGATTAGATTCGAATTGGGTGGTGGACCACTGACGGATTCGAAATAACAATAATTAAAGCAAACACTACACTGGCATATTGAAACAATAATAATTAAAGCAAACACTACACTGGCATATTGAAACAACAATAATTAAAGCAAACACTACACTGGCATATTGAAACAATAATAATTAAAGCAAACACTACATTGGCATATTGAAACAACAATAATTAAAGCAAACACTACACTGGCATATTGAAACAACAATAATTAAAGCAAACACTACACTGACAAATACTTCATTGAAATTAATTATCAAACAGTTCTGCCTCCAACTTTTTCAACAGCTGTTTCTTCCGGTCATCTAGATGCTCTTCGGAAGTTAGCTTTAGATACATCTTCATTTTCTTAGTTTTAGTCTTTTCCAAGGCTATATTGTTAGCCTGTTGTTGCATCAAGGCTATGTTGTCCAATCGTTCAAGCTCTTTCGTCTTGAATTCTTTGTATTCAGCCCATTCTTTGTCCACCACCTCCGAGGCATATTTCTTGCTTTTCTTTTTACCCTTTTTTTTAGCTGCCTCCCTTCCTATAGGATAAGCACTGGATTCTACAGTGTTTGAGCCACATGCATCACTCTCGCGAGATCTCTTAGATCCACTACTTCCTGAGCCAATATTTCCTCCTACTTGACTACCATAACGTGGTTGATCACGGAGAGCGTGCCATTCTTCCATTAAAGTGAATCTAACATTCTTCCCACATGCATATAATTCCTGCGCTTTTGCCAAAACATCATTCTCCGACCAACCACTTCCTTGCATACGCTTAGCGCCATCATAAGCGCCAATCCATTTACCCAACATTTTGTTCATATAATTAAAACGGTTTCGGCATGCAGGTCCATCACGCGGAGGATCGAATGAGCAATGCTCATTACAATACTCATCAATTTTACCCCAATATGTTTCACCTTTCTGGTTTCTCCCGACAACACTGCTTGTTCCAAATTTAATCCACCCACTAATTAGCACCAAATTTTGTTCAGTGTTCCATGCTGGTTGCTGAGTTTTCCTGCTCTTAGGAGTTGAATCCAGTGAATTTGGAGCGACTTCATTAGAAACTATCATGCCACCAATAGTTAGTTGTGTTGAAAATTCGGGAAATTCAGGTACACCACCACTTGGAAAATTTGCATTCTCCATTGTCACATAACCATTAAATGGGGGTGTTTGAGATAGATTTCTCGGCATAGATCCATAATATGGTTGAAAGTTTGGAACAGAGGATGACTGGTTGAAATTTGGTGGAAAACCAAAATTAGGTATGTTTTGAGGATGTTGGTTGGAAAATTGATTTGGATTTTGATAATAGTTGGGATATTGATAATTGTTGGGATTTTGAAAATTGTTGGGATTTTGGTTAAATGGAAAATTAGCAGAATTTTGAGTGTTAAAATGATTATTGGGATCCATTTCACTAAAAAAAGACACTTAACTTCAAAATAAACACTAATAGAAAGATAATAATAAGATTAAGATAGTGAAAAACTTAGTTTTTTTTTCTGTGTCCAAATCAAATGAACCAAGTCTCTATTTATAGAGAAAAAAAATCATGAATTTTGGTAAAAAAAAAAATAAAAAAAATAAATTTGCAACGAAATAATTGAGTTCAAAGTATTAAATGGATAAAAATCTGGCCAGCCAATCAAGCCCAGCCACGTGGCTCCACTTATCCCTTTTCTCTTTCTCTCTCCGCGTGGGATAAAGCCCACTCTCACTGCCAGCGCGTGGCTCACACGCGCCTGTTTTGGGCCAATCAGCAGCTGCCACCTCGTTCCCTGCGTCAGTGTACATTGTGTTGAGTTTTCTCAACATCTCTCTCCTCCAACACACACTCAACACTACTCTAAACACCCATTGCACATGATTTTGCCATGTTGAGTTTAAATAAACACACCATTGCACATGGTCTAATACAAATACTATAACACACGTTTAACTAAATCTGTACTTGAAGTGAAGTAATTTATATCTGCACTCAATTTCTTCGTGCTTGTAGTTCAGGCTTCTGTCTTGCAGCCTTTTTCAGTGAAGTAATTTATATCTGCACTCAATTTCTTCGTGCTTGCAGTTCAAGCTTCTGTCTTGCAGCCTTTTTCAGACCAAATGATGTCCACCACATCAGTCACGTTATGCATCCATAGCTCAGGCTGTCCATACTCTAGAATCGAAAAATTGGAATCCATCATACAACAACGCTTAAGCTATTATATTATGTAACATACAACAAACAATAATAGCAAATAAATTTGAGATATAAGTTATATGGTAAAACAAATATATTTTAAATAAATCCACAGAGATCACTTTGTCACAATGTTCCTGTTGTATTAAACCTAAACCAATTTGGTAACGGATGCTTAAGCATTGCAATATGAGGATTGAAAGTTGCATTTATTTGCAAATTGAAACAATTTGGTAAAGGATGCTTAAGCATATACTTTATGTGTTTCAACAACAACCTGGAAAATAAGCATGCTAAATTTCTTTACCAAACAAATGGTTCCATGATATCTAAGTTTACATGTGACTGATTATAAAATTAAATCATTTCATGTGCCATTTTTTAATCATGTAAGCAAGCTTTCAATTGTTATAATTCATAATGTTAAGAGTCCCACATCGGACAATATATGGCCTAAACATGTCCTTATAAGTGGGGGCAATCCTCACCCTACAAGCCGGTTTTGTAGGGTTGAGTTAGGCCCAACCACACTTCTTAACATGGTATCAAGAGCCTCGTTTAAGATCCGGTGGGCCACCTTCTATGGTTTCCGTTATCGGGTCACCCGCCATTTATTTCCACGCTCCAGTTGTCTAGTCCTGGGCGTGAGGGGGTGTGTTAAGAGTTCCACATCGAACAATATATGGCCTAAACATGTCCTTATAAGTGGGGGCAATCCTCACCCTACAAGCCGGTTTTGTAGGGTTGAGTTAGACCTAACCACATTTCTTAACACATAAAATTTAAATTATCCAATTAAAGTGACAGAGAATTGAATCATGACCAGAAACTCCCTTTTCACATTTTATCTTTAAAATCAGACAATGTAGTATTTATGGCTAAAATCTAACTTCAAAAGCTCCACTAAAGCTCCATTTTAGTTGATTTGTCTTAAGTCTGGGTATCACAACAGAGATAACCGACATCGTTGGCCTGTACTTTGCTATCAATCTGAAAAGTACACATGGAAAGTTTAGAAAAGCCTTCCAAAGATTTTTGAAAATACAATGAATACAAATTAATATGAATATTAATTTATCCATATCACTCATATCCAATTATTCAAAGAATTTACCTTGCAGTCCTTCCGGATGAAGTGAAGAAAATGATAACAGAAGCCTTCACCTTAATAGCTACACGTACCTAAACAAATAGGATTTGCATTTTAGAAGATTCCTTCTATAGATGAACTTAAAACAAACACCAAGACTAAATGAATAAATGATGAATTATAGTGCAGACTTGAAACTAAAGGAGACCTTTCTTAGTACCAAAATGGATAAATAAAAGAAAGAGCGATCAACCACTGAGGTCAGAGGTCCCCAGGTTCAAAACTTATACCAGTTTTTTGATGGGCTAGGTTTATCCAAATCATCATAATCCACACCACACAAAACCTTAACCTGCAATTAATTCAAACAAAAATACAACAAATCAGAAACAGAGAAGTAGAGAGGAGGGACAATATTATAAATAAGCAGAGAAGTGGTGCAATTCATGATGAAGCTGAGAAGCCTCTTTTCTATGCTTCTCTTTACACCTGCAAAAAAAGGCACAAATCAAATAAAACAACCGACAAAGCCAAAACCCTTCGCAACACAATCCTTGATACAGAAATCAAAATCTTCATTACCTTCTTTCGATACTGCAAAAAAATAACCAGAGTCGCCACTAATATATTTATCCCATCAAGGAAAGGAATATCAGAACACCTAGCAAAGAATAAGAACAAGGTCTTGCAACCAGAGAATAGGGTACGGGAGTCGGTTAGGCGAGGGGAATCTGTCAGCACCCCTCACGTCCTTCGTACTCGACGGGATCCACATATGTTTGTTTCTAATCAAAGGGGTCTCTAATGAGTTTTAAGCCTAATGCTAAAGGGAAATGCATGCATAAAGAAAGAAAATAAAACACAGGGAAAAGAAGGAATATTTACCAAATTGTGCTCGCTTAGGCCCCGCGACCTAATGCCTACGTATTCCTTACCAGGAATCACAGTCTTGTAGTTCGGCTCAACAATTTCCATTTGTTTTGTGTTTTTTAGGTGAACAGAGGTTAAGATCACAATCCAACGATGCTCGACCTTTGGAGACTTATACGCCTATCTATAGAAAGGACTTAACATGCTCTTAGAAGCAAAAGAAAGTACATTGGTTTGTATTTTTTGATGTAAATCCATGATGGACGAGACCCACTACTAGGCCTCGCATCACTTCCTTACTTTAATTAACCTTTGAATAGTTATTAAGTGTTTTAAGTGTTTTTTGATTGGGTGTTTATTAAAGGGGAATTAGTTTGTGATTTGAATCATACAAAAAGAGTTTGCAAATGGTAGAGAATCAGACTAGGGTCTACACCCTACTCGTTCCTCTAAGTAGTAGATAAATAGACTAGGATCTACACCCCAATAATTTCTCTCCCACTAAAGTAAGTAGTAAAGAAATAGACTAGGGTCTACACCCCAATCATTTTTCTCTCACTAAGTAAGTAGTAAAGAAATAGACTAGGGTCTACACCCCAATCATTTCTCTCCCACTAAGTAGTAAAGAAATAGACTAGGGTCTACACCCCAATCATTTCTCTTCCACTAAAAAAAGAAGTAGTAGTATGATTCGTGTCATTATTTATTAGGTGTTTTAAAAGTCAAAAACGAAAAAGAGATGAAGAGGGAGAATGACTAACAAAGGGAAATCTCTATCCTAATATTATCATACAATGGTGGCCATAAGGTTAAGGATGAAAGCGGAATCTATACTTATTGTAAGCATGCATAGAATACCAACCTAAGTTGTTCTATGTGACTAATCTTATACAAGATTGAAGTCACCATCCTAAGTGAACATGGGAAGCAAATAGAGAGAAAGCAATAAGAGATAATCACCTCACTTGGATACCAAACAATTATCAAGACAAAAGCTACACTTAAACAAATAAGATTACAAACCAATTATTTACAAGTTGAAAGAAAATTCAAAACAATAAAAAGAAATGACCTAAAAAACCAAATTAAAGCTCCTAAAACTTTTATGAAACCCTTATTACACCTCCTAAGAGATTCTCATAGCATTGCACAAGTGTACCTTCATTAATTAACAAAATCATGCAATTTGGGATTTTAAACATACAAGAATCGAGCACTAAAACTCAATCTAAAACCTAATAAAAAATTAGAGTTTGATTTTGGATTTTTGTACATAATATCCTACATAAGTCTACTGAATTCATACAACAGATTGTGGCCAAACTCATTTTCAAGTCCTTCAATCAAAACAATTTTCTAAGTGTGCCAAAACAAAAAGAAATATGAACAAGTTTAAGAAATATGCTCAAAGAAAATATCAAATTAAATTGTAAAATTCTACAAAAATACTAAAAATATCCTAAGACATTAAAGAAATTAAAAAGCATTTTTTAGAATTTTTTATTTAAGTACAAAATGATTTGTTAATAATAAAACTAGAAAAGAAACAATTTGAAGTAAAAAGGAATTCTAGCCATCAGGGGGTGTGGAAGTATTAGAAAAATGAACTATAGTTATGTTATTGGTGAATTGGGCCAGGAATCTGGGGGTGTGGAAATTATAAGAGCTAGGTCCAAGTCAACACAATACACGTAGCATTAGCAGTATGGGAGTGTGTTTATCAAAAGTCTACAAAAGCCCAAGCAACAATGCACATTTGTGGCCCATCAACCATTCCAACTTCATTTCAATATTCCACACTTACTATTTGATATCAGCATGCGACATTTTGTTTATTCTATGGTTTTAGAAAATCAGCATGACATAATAGCAAATGGAACTCAATATCAATTGGTCCACTCAGATTTTAAGTGTAATAAGACAAAAGATAACCCTAAGCCAATCACAAAATAACACCATGCATTCCAATCATATGCAAGAAGACAAATGACCAAAAGCTGGGAAAATAAACCAATCATGGTGCGCCATGCAAGATTTAAGAGAAGAATAACAAAACAAAAACAAAGACGCCGGAGATACCTCCGATCGTCTTCTCCGGCGCCCCCAACCACCGGAGTCTACTCAAACCGCCCAGAAATCAATAAGACCGACACTATTCGACTCATTTTTCACGCTAAACATGGATCTGCCCTTAGTTTCTCCATTAGACCACTCTATTATCTTAACTGAACCCAGACTATATGAACCCTAATCTAGAGGAAACTCACCAAAACCAAAACTAAGCACATCAACACGTTTATATTCATTCATAGAATTCAACTTGATAATTCAAACATTCAAACAACAATTACAAGCAAACTGAAATCAACACTCAAGAATCCAAAATTATGCAATGCAACAATCATCCATCTCACGTAGTGGTACTAAACCTAACCCGGCCTCCCGATGGTAGGAGCTCACAGCATGCCCTAATCATGGTACTAATATGCTTAGAAAGTTTAGAATACTTACTTGTTCGAATCTTGAAGCAAAAGCGAAAGAAAACTCCACGAATCCGAGCCTCTAATGATGATGAAGCTTATGTTGTTGTAGATCATCGGTGCAAGTCTTCAAATGAGAAATAAACTCAGTTTGGTTTGAATCTCTTGAACTTTGTAGAAAGTGATGAAGATCCACGAATCTTTGAGGTAACAACTGATGATGACGATGCTGAACCAGTAGAGAGAGTGGCCGAGGGTGATGATTGAGGATCGGTGAAGGTTGAAGAAGAGTGAGAGGAGGTTGTAGTCATGGTTTTAAATTGCAGTTGTGGCTGCGGATGTGGTTGCAGTTGTGGATGTTGCGATTGCGGTCAATGCGGTCACTACGTTGCGCATTGCGACTGTTGCGGCGTGAAATAATTTTATACACGCATTAAATTTAAAAAAAATTAAAGTTATTGTAATTATTTTCTTTCTTGTATTTATAATTTTACATTAGTTTTAATTCACTTTTAGTCTATTTTATGGTATTTATGTATAATTTAAAATGAATTCTAATGAAACAAGCATTATCATAACCATTCTTGTTGTAACACCCCATATTTTCTAATTTTAATTTGATCGGAAATTAAATTATTATTTAAAATTATTCGGTATTTTGTAGAATTATTTGGAAAGAATTATGAGATGAGCTATTGGGCCAAATGTGGTGTTAGTAAAGAGGGGATGCTATGTTAGTAGGCCTTTTACTAAATTAAAATCTATTTTCATAAAAATAAGGAATTGAGAAAAAAAAAAGGAAAATAGATGTGAAAGAGGAGCAGAAGAGTAGAAGAGCTGATACGTGAAAGAGAAACAAAAGAGGAAGTGGGCTAATCAAGATCCTTGGCTAAGGTAAGGGGGGACTCTTCCGGTTAACATCTTTTATCGTATTATAGATAATAGGACTGATTTAGATGCATTGTTTGTGTCAATTGGTTATATGCTAGATTGGGGTTTTGGGATGATTTTGAGGAGAATTGTATGATTTGATGAATTGTATGATTATATGATTGTTATGATGATTAAATGATCCTCTTTGTGTGTTATATTTGTGTTATAACATGTATGTGGCTGATATTGTGGTATTTGAGGTTCATGACATAATCTGATTTGGGTTTTGGGGATTTTGGGATAAATCCTGTAATGCTGTCAATCACTGTGAGATCTCTGACTTTTGCCAGTTCGCGCCGCGAAGGTAGGTTGGCGCTGCGAAGGCGACCAAATATTTTCAGTTTGCCCCACGAACATTGTGCGCACCACGAAGGCGTCGATTTTGGGTGACGCGTCGCGAAAGACGGATGGTGCCGCGTGCTGATAATAATATTTGAAAAATGTAAAGATGCGTATCTTTTGAACCGTTGGTCTGTTTTAAGTGTCGTTTCGAGCAGGATGAAGCTTATGAAGTATCCTTTATGTTAGGATGATGAAATGAGCAGCAGCTCGAAATTATTTTTAAATCACGATTTTTCTTGTTTTGATGAATGTTGTGTTGTGGACATATATGATGAGATGTAACGATACAAGCTATGTTTAAAACATGATTGATGTGATGATTTGTATGTTGGTATGATGAAGCTTATGACATAGTTTTTGTGATGATGTGAGTATGATGTGAATATCTTGTCTGTTGGATGGATGACGTATTGTTGACATATATGATGGAATGAGACAATATAAGACGTTGTTTTGAAAAACATTATGATGTGATGATTTGTTGAGAATTGTATGATGATGATTGCTTTGTTTTAGAATGATGTTGATACATGTATGTTCTTCCTTATTGATGATGATGATTGATGTGGGCACATGTATGTTCTTTAATGATGATGATGATGATGATTGATTGTATTTGAATGATACTAATGTATATAAACATACTTTGATGATGATGATGATGTTTATGATGATGATGATGATGATGATGATGATGATGAAATGAGTATTTGAAGATGTTACTCATTTGACTTGACGATGGTATAAGTATGTTCATGTATGTTTGCATTCATTCATATGCATTGATGATGTTGTATCCATGATGATGTGTTGGATCAGTAAAGGGCATGATTCCCATTGTGTGGAATCTGTGCTGGCAGGGCCGTATCTTGATAATGTTGGATCGGTCATGGGTTATTCCCATTTGATGATGTTGGTACCACATGCATAGTGTCAGTTCATTCATATGCATGATATTATAACATGATTGGATGTTTTCCAGTGTTATGATTTTGTTATGATGTGTTGGTTTGATGAGGATGAAACTTGTCTGAATTTTGGATATGTTTTCAATTGGGTGAATGATGTAATATGATGTGTTATTATTTATGATTCAATAACATTTGTTAATTTGAATGAGACTCACCCTTACTGTTGACATTTTCAGATTGAAGATAGCGGCTTTTGGCTCGGTGAGGATTAGCTCATGAGTCAGTTTGTTAGTATTGCGTCGGTGTCATGCTCTGATATTGTAACACTGGGGGAACGCTAGTTTAGAGTTTATGATGATACTCTATTTTGTTGTTATCGGATTAAGTTTGTGAGATATTGCATAGATGATGTTATGCTTATCCGTAGATTAATGTTCCGCTGTGTAGAAACATGATTTTTTTAAATTGATGATTTGTCCCTAAGTGAAGCATGACAATTGATTTATGATAATTTGTTTTAAATTGAATTGTGGCACCCTTGTTTTCATGTTTTACTCTGAATTATTTTATTAATTTCCACGGTGTTTAGAAGGGTGTTACAATAGTGGTATCAGAGCATAGTCGGTCGTTGTGACTAGAGTCTTATTGTTAATTTTTCCTTTGGTATGCGACATGTGTGTGAAATACTGTCGGTACCCGGGTGTTCCTAGTTGTTTGTCTACACAGATGGGATTGAAACAAGTGGGGGAGAAGCTTCGCTTCTCGGTTATGTTTCAGTTGTCAGACGATTAGTCAAGTAGGCTGTTGTTGCCAACAATGCAAGTGTTGTTGGAGTTTGTTGTTTCCCGAATCGAAGGTGACTTGGAATTAAAACTTGGTTGGTAATTAAGTTGGAGCATCTGTAAGGAGGATGATTAGATGTAATTGATGACTATCTATAGGAGAGGGAATTTAGAAAGCTGCAATGTATCAGCTCTGCTGGCGGACTGCGAAGTTGTAAGTGAGTAGCCTTGCGTCTCGGAAGAGGTTTAGTTGTAAGTTTGCAAAGAGGATTGATATCGTAATGTTTCAAAAATCGCACTTCGGCGATGGGATGTGTTGCTCAAGTTATAAGAATGTTTGGAAGTGAAGAGATATGATAAGGGGATGTTTGGAATGTGATCGAGTTGAAGAGAATGAGTTTTGGAGTGAGATTTTCGTAAGCAAAACGCCGGAAAATTGCTGAATAGCTGCAGAACTTCGAAAATTCATAACTGGAGTTCTGGACATCCGATTTGAGTTCCGTTTGAAGCGTCGGAAAGCTAAAGAGATGAATTTTTTTATAAAAATAGTTGCAGCAGCTGTAACATATTTAATTGTGACAGAATGATGTTGGAAGAGGTGAAGTTGCGGTTGCTCTTGCTCTTAGAACTAGACTTGTTTGTTGGTACTGCACGGGATGTCAGTGTCAGCATTGAACGGATTGAAGGAATAATTAGAAGGTTTGTTGAGAAGTAATTTTAAGAATTGAATATACCATTTGAAGAGTTATGGAGATATTGTATAGAGCGTCACTACATGATGTCGATGTTGCATTTCGGATGACGATGGAAAATTCATATCTTGAGTTCCGAGTGTCGGATTAACGTGCCGTTTGAACCTACGAAGAGGAGAGATTATGTTCTACCTTATGGGGGAGTTATAAATACAATAGAGGTGATCCTATGAGGAGATATTCTGAAGTCGGTTAAGGAAGCATGAAGCTGTTGAATAGGAATGGTTACTACCGCGATTGTTTGAAAACGAAGTTGAGTAGGACATGTTGTTGATGAATAAGTTGATGAGATGTTCGGTCATGAAGATGATTTGAGTGCCGATGGATTTTTGTGAGGAGTGAATTAGTAGTAAAGGTGAAATAAAGTTTAGAACGGTTGAAGTCGTATTTGTGATGCCAAAGTAACGACAAGTATAAAAGAAGAATTGTAGAGAATTTCTAACACCTATTGATACGAGGAAGACTTTATTGAGATTCCGAGTGAAATAATATTGGGATGCGAAAGAAGTCATGGGATTGGGAGTAAAACCATGAGTTATGAATGTTGTCGTGGTCTTTTGCTAAGATGAGGATTTTGATTTGGAACGAGATGAATAGTAATGTACGAGTATATTAGTGATTCTAAAGTTGAGAAGTACTTAACAAGTGTATGATGCTAAATGACTATGAAGCAGATTGTGTGAAATGTTTGGACGTTGGTGTCTCACCGACAAGATCCAATGAAGAGGGGATGTGCGAGTTGTAAGGACTCAAAGTGAATTATTGAACTATGACGATGTTAATGAGTTTGGGTGCAAACTCAGAAAGGAAAGTATTATGTAGTAACGACAGTTTATGCTTAAATATGGTTGTCGCCTATCTATTGACAAATTGAGGACTTGATCACTCTTAATCTCTTGTTGATAGTAGACGGAATCATATATATGGGATGAGCTTGTTTGTTACCTTAATGGTTTAAGATATGATGAATACTAAGCCGTGAGAATAATCACTCACCATGTTGTGTGAACTTATGAAGAAGTGGATACGAAAAAGTGAAATATATTGGATGATGACTTAAGACGGGTAATCAGAGTCGCACAACAAAAGTGTGACGTGGAGTAGTGTTATGAGTACTACTCGTGGAAAGTGAGGAATTAATATGTCAGTAGCCTACATAGAGAATATGTATTAATCTATATGTTGGATTTAAAATCCAGTGGATGTAAGGATGTCGTGTCGAAGAATTATAACTCTTTTGAATAATTGTCGAGATGATGAATATGTTATTATGGTCGTACGTAGTTAACGAGTATGTATTCGGCGGAGTTAAGACGATTAGTTGATACTATATGATGCTATAATAATTTTGTGATGTTGTTAAAACGTTATGTAGATTTCCAGATATAATGAGGAATTATACTCTATGAAGTTGATTTGATTCTTAGTAGAGAGCGGGACTCACTTGAGCTACTTTGTAAGCAATGGTATATTGAGGCTGATGAGTGTGATTATAACTACTTGTGTGTACTCGTTCCGATGGTTGGAATGTTTTAATAGATGAAGTAAATCAGGAATTTGTTTTTGACTGCGAGTAAGTATTGCCAAGTGGTAGATTAGTATCATGAATGGTAAAGAATGATTCTTGAACGAATGAGTAAAGAGAGTCGGAATCGGGTAAAACTCAGAAATCTAATTGGTATAGATGATTGTAATGAGTAATCAGAGTAGTGTAGCGAAAGCAGAATGTAAAGTGTTGGATAATTGATGGTGTGACTTAAGAGGAGACAGATAATTGGAATTCAATGGTATGAAGAATACGATTATTGAGTTTTCTTGAAGGAAGCAGTTGGTGAAAAGTATGTGTATTATTTTATCGCGCAAATGGGAAAGTGTGTTTCAGGTTGGTACGTTCGTATATGGAATGCATTGCTGCAGTGTTGATCAGGTGTGATCTTACCACGGGTTGTGTAATTATATTATTCAGTTATTGGGCGTATTGTATGGGTTGTATCTCAATGTTCTGTTGTTGTTAACCTTTTGGAGGTATAACGAGTAGTACACCTTTGGGTGGTCAAATGCGACGTAAGAGCTGAGATTGAATGCGTGAGGTGTACTTCCTGTTGGTTATGTCAGATGGATTTTTGAGGATCGACTGATGGAAATGTTACATGGGAACTGGAGAGTCAGATGAAGGGCTCTATCTGGAACTTTTCACTTGAAGTATATTTTCGAGGACGAAAACTCTTTAGTGGGGGAGAGTTGTAACACCCCATATTTTCTAATTTTAATTTAATCGGAAATTAAATTATTATTTAAAATTATTCGGTATTTTGTGGAATTATTTGGAAAGAATTATGAGATGGGCTATTGGGCCAAATGTGGTGTTAGTAAAGAGGGGGTGCTATGTTAGTAGGCCTTTTACTAAATTAAAATCTATTTTCAAAAAAATAAGGAATTGAGGAAAAAAAGGAAAATAGATGTGAAAGAGGAGCAGAAGAGTAGAAGAGCTGATACGTGAAAGAGGAACAGAAGAGGAAGAGGGCTAATCAAGATTCTTGGCTAAGGTAAGGGGGGACTCTTCCGGTTAACATCTTTTATCGTATTATAGATAATAGGACTGATTTAGATGCATTGTTTGTGTCAATTGGTTATATGATAGATTGGGGTTTTGGGATGATTTTGAGGGGAATTGTATGATTTGATGAATTGTATGATTATATGATTGTTATGATGATTAAATGATCCTCTTTGTGTGTTATATTTGTGTTATAACATGTATGTGGCTGATATTGTGGTATTTGAGGTTCATGACATAATCTGATTTGGGTTTTGGGGATTTTGGGATAAATCCCGTAATGCTGTCAATCGCTGTGAGATCTCTGACTTTTGCCAGTTCGCGCCGCGAAGGTAGGTTGGCGCTGCGAAGGTGACCAAATATTTTCAGTTTGCCCCATGAACATTGTGCGCACCGCGAAGGCGTCGATTTTGGGTGACACGTCGCGAAAGACGGATGGCGCCGCGTGCTGATAATAATATTTGAAAAATGTAAAGATGCGTATCTTTTGAACCGTTGGTCTGTTTTAAGTGCCGTTTCGAGCAGGATGAAGCTTATGAAGTATCCTTTATGTTAGGATGATGAAATGAGCAGCAGCTCGAAATTATTTTTAAATCACGATTTTTCTTGTTTTGATGAATGTTGTGTTGTGGACATATATGATGAGATGTAACGATACAAGCTATGTTTAAAACATGATTGATGTGATGATTCATTTGTTGGTATGATGAAACTTATGAGATAGTTTTTGTGATGATGTGAGTATGATGTGAATATCTTGTCTGTTGGATGGATGACGTATTGTTGACATATATGATGAAATGAGACAATATAAGACGTTGTTTTGAAAAACATTATGATGTGATGATTTGTTGAGAATTGTATGATGATGATTGCTTTGTTTTAGAATGATGTGGATACATGTATGTTCTTCCTTATTGATGATGATGATTGACGTGGACACATGTATGTTCTTTAATGATGATGATGATTGATTGTATTTGAATGATGCTAATGTATATAAACATACTTTGATGATGATGATGATGTTGATGATGATGATGATGATGATGAAATGAGTATTTGAAGATGTTACTCATTAGACTTGACGATGATATAAGTATTTTCATGTATGTTTGCATTCATTCATATTCATTGATGATGTTGTATCCATGATGATGTGTTGGATCAGTAAAGGGCATGATTCCCATTGTATGGAATCTGTGCTGGCAGGGCCGTATCTTGATGATGTTGGATCGGTCATGGGTTATTCCCATTTGATGATGTTGGTACCACATGCATAGTGTCAGTTCATTCATATGCATGATATTATAACATGATTGGATGTTTTCCAGTGTTATGATTTTGTTATGATGTGTTGGTTTGATGAGGATGAAACTTGTCTGAATTTTGGATGTTTTTAATTGGGTGAATGATGTAACTATGATGTGTTATTATTTATGATTCAATAACATTTGTTAATTTGAATGAGACTCACCCTTACTGTTGACATTTTCAGATTGAGGATAGCGGCTTTTGGCTCGGTGAGAATTAGCTCATGAGTCAGTTTGTTAGTATAGCGTCGGTGTCATGCTCTGATATTGTAACACTGGGGGAACGCTAGTTTAGAGTTTATGATGATACTCTATTTTGTTGTTATCGGATTAAGTTTGTGAGATATTGCATATATGATGTTATGCTTATCCGTAGATTAATGTTCCGCTGTGTAAAAACATGATTTTGTTAAATTGATGATTTGTCCCTAAGTGAAGCATGACAATTGATTTATGATCATTTGTTTTAAATTGAATTGTGGCACCCTTGTTTTCATGTTTTTCTCTGAATTATTTTATTAATTTTCACGGAGTTTAGAAGGGTGTTACACTTGTAACTAATTTTAAAGTACACAATACAAATAAGTTACAATTTATTTTAAATAAAAGATCTAGAGACACAAATATTATATTAATGTCCTTTGTTGCCATCTTGATGCCACCTTTTTCTACCACATTACAAAGTTTGCAACAAACATTACTTCTTTTGGCGGCATTGTGTATATTTAATAACACCTATTAATTTAATATAAAAATAATTAGAGATAAATATAAAATTTAAATAAAATCCAACATTTTATTAAAAACTAATTAATTAACTAACATAAGACAATTGTTTGTCAAAAATATAAATGGTTTTTTATTTAAAAAATTTAAGTGTTAGATGACTAAAATTTAACAATTTAAAAAAATATATTTTTAACATTAACTAAATATAAAAAAAGAAGTAAATTATTCAAAAATCAACTAACATAACAAAAATTGTCTGTCAAAAATATAAAATATATTTTTTTTAAATAAAAAATTTAAGTATTAGATAACTAAAATTTTACAATTTTTTAAAAAGGTTTTTAATATTAACATAATTAACTAAATATAAAAAAAAAGCAATAAACTATTTAAAAGTTAAAATTATCTTAAAATCACAAGATATTTTTTTGACTTATTTTCTACATACACCATATTTTTAACCTAAAATTAATTTTCCTCTATAAATTTCCTCCTAAATTTTAGCCAAAATTTAAATAAAATAATTAAAAATAAACTATGGCATTTATGACACTTTTCATATATTGGTGGCTTTGGCAAAAAGACCATGCTATGTGGCTTATCATACTCCCCACATTTTCAAAATAGGAAATAAATGATAACAAGGGGCACACAAAGTCCTTTAAGTTATTTAATTGTAACAGTTTGATCCTTCATGTTATTTTCGCTATAACTAGGTCCTTTATGTTATCAAATGTGCACACTATTATCCTTTTTTAACAGAGAAAATGTGCTAATTATGGATGCAATTATATTGAGTGGTATAAAAACGATGAAATGCAACCAAAAATACAACAATCAACATTTCTAAATGTTTAAAATGAGAGAAAAAGTAGGCAAAAATCACCCAAAAGGACCAAGTTGTTACAAACAAAACTTGAAGGACCAAATTATTACAATTAAATAACTTAAAGGATCCTGGGAGTAATTTAGCCAAGAAATTAACATTATATTTTCTATCATCTTCTTCCCTCTCCTTCCTGCGTTAAACTACAACAACACACCCACATTTTCTTTATTTTTCCCTAATCTTTCCAGTAAACAACAACAATAATGACCAATTTTTTTTTCTTAAATTGAAAATAAAAAATCAAGCACATAGTGAAGCAAAGAGAAACTATTAAAATATATACGTGAAATGAGAGAGAAACTTACAAATTACAATTAAGTTTGAGAGAAAAGGGAGAAACTTGCTTCAAGTTGAATTCAAAAACATAATGAAACAAAGAGAAAATATGAAATTCGGAACTGATATAATATTGATTGAAGTTATAAAGTGGTGAATGAAAATTATTGAGCAAATGAAGTTAAATACAAATGCTTCATTCATTTGGAATCTAAGAAAAGCTGAGAAATGACATAAAGGTATGTATCAATATGAGATTCTTATTTTATTTTATCTAAGATTCTTCTGTAAGGTTAGATACTTTTCAGTTTGTACCTAAGATTCTTATTCTCTTGCTTTGGTTTTATTAAGAATAATTTTAAACTGAATCAAGTGTATGTTGCGGTCTGTTGCGGTTGAAACAACGTTATAATGCGTTATTTACCGTTCTATTGCGGTGGTGATGCGGCTGTTGCGTGTGATTTTCATTCACACCGCAATTGCGGTCTATTATCGATGTGTTGCTGCCCGCAGCCGCAATATTGTGGCTGCAAAATGTGTTGCGGTCCGCAATTTCAAACCCAGGTTGTGGTTGGTGAAGGTTTGTGGTGGTTGAGAGTTTGTTAAAGTTTTGCTATGGAGGTTAGATGATGATTAAGAGAGAGAATAGATGAGAGAGATGGGAGGGTTTGAATGATTTTGGAAACTGAAAAATGAAAAAATGTGAAGCGTGTAGAATTTGTGAAGGATTCATGATTTATATAGTGTGAGCTCATGGAAGTTATGGTGTAGTTCCAAGTAGTAGAGTATTTCGTTACCACTTAATTAACAAGTTTTCAAGCATTCTGAGCAAGTCTTTGTAGGCCTTTAACGTATGCAGTAGTATGTTTGGAAAATTATGGTAAGGCTGACAAAAATTACGTTCCTGCGCGTGCCCTCCTTGCAGATCTCTGGCTTGACGCGTTACGAAGCCAACATCTCCATGAGCCTTACTTTATGCATGCACATATCGAGCCACTAGCCACCATTTGCTTCAAACTTTAGAATAATGCGAAGAGGAGATGGAGGGGAAGAACTTTGATGTTTGAAGTCTTGTAAGATGATGTTTGGAAATCATTCAAATTTGCTTGGGACATAATGAACCATAACTGCATGTTGCCTGCGTGCGTGACTTGCTTTTACCGGCCCATATGCAGTTCCCAGCATGTGACTTCAAGTCCCTATAACTTGCTTATCATACGTCCAATTGCCATAACCATTTGATCAATGGAGATAGGGCATATTATAATACATATTTGGTGTTAATCTTGAGTTAAAATGATAGCTTGATCCCCTTCAAAATTCACAATGAAAACAACTTGGAGAATGTTTGATATATTTTTAAGTGTTGGATGGACATCTTCCAGGCACGTGACTTGGATCAGTTCGAATTCCACAACTTCTAACCTTCATATCTTTTAATCCAAACTTCAAATGAAAAAAAAACTCCAACCACAAAGTTGTAGATCTCCATGAAGTAAGAAATTTCTCTCTTGACCTTGTTTTGAAATTATGCCTAGAACCATGTGTAAAATGATCCTGAAGTCAGCGGTCCAGCCATTCACAAACTCCTCAAAATTTCTCTAAGTATTGGAAACTTTCCTCTTTTGGAAATTCCAAAATTAACTACCATCCAAAAATGGTACATTTTGGTTTAACTTTGATTTATTTTGTTGACTTTTTTTGGACCAAATTTTCAACAAAATTCCACACATGAATGTTGACTCTGATTTTGACCAGATTCCCCAAAAGTCAACTGTTTGACTTTTCAGTCCTAGATGGATTTTTCTGACCAATCAACTACCAATTTAATTCCAACCAAACTCCCACCAATGAAAATCGATCGAGTACTTTACTCTAAACCCCATGCCACCTCACACTATAAAATTAGCTTATGATTAAAATATTGACCAAAAAGTCGACTGCATTGACTTTGGTAAAAAATTCTAATTTAGGGAGACCATGTAAACTTGAAGATTGTATCCTCTAATCCATGCCTTGAACTGAAGATAGTAAAACCCTAATTTCAGGAGAACTTTGATAAAGATAATGCCATAAAATTACACCTTAGATCCTCTCCTTTTAATCAAGAATTCTTCTCAATAGCAGCCCTTATCTTGTCAACTTTTGGGAAATAACCATGAAATGAATGCATGTATTTGAATTATGACTTAAATGAAGTATGTACATGAATGTGATGTAAGATCTTTTCCAGGTTAAAAATAGGTAGGCAAATTTTGGGGTGCAACACCTTCTATTCTGAAACCAAACCTTGATTTTCTTAGGCTCAATGTTTCCTAAAATCGGGCACTCCCTAATCAGCTGTTGCCTTCTCAAGGAACTTGGCTTAGAGCATTCCACATCAGGGGATACTGTTATAAGATCATCACCAATTTCTGTAACCACAGTGGAAATGTGCAAATTCATCTTGAAATGGTGTTTCGTGGTCCTATACCCTCTAGTATTAGCGGCAACCCCAAAATATTGAAAATTATAAACAATACCCTCACGAATCTTATTCTCAAATCGAGATAGCAAATCCTTACAAACAGAAGCTTGTATCTTGAAACCCTGTAAACAATAACGAATCAAGATTAAAACAAAACGATATATAAAAATATGTAAAGAAAAAAATTAAAAATCAAACAACAACAACCTTCTCATCCATTAGAACCATCTCCATCGCATAATACTTTTGTTTCGAATTCATGTCTGGCACAAACCACAATAGAATAAATCGAATAACAACATCCCATGATTCTTTTGCCGATGTGATCTCAAAAACAAAATCGCGTCTTGCAGCGGCCATCGTAATATAACGGAAAATCGTAAGGGTTCGAAGGGGGATAAAGAATTGGAGATGAGATAGGTCATATTTATACATGTAGAATAAGCAGGCAATATAAAAATTTGAAAGAATAAATCTTCAAATTAACATTGATGGTGCACTGATTAGGTTTTGGGAGATGAGAAACCATCATTCAAGTAATTGCATCGTGAATGCAATTGAAGCTCAACCGTCGCACAGTTAGGGTTGATTGAAAATATTGAGAAACCTAATTTAAAATTGGTATAGGATCAGGAAAGATTCAGGAAAGAATAATAAAATTGGACTGCTATTGTGTGTGAAAATTGAAGAACTTGGGAAAGGGGAAATGTATCCGAATGGACAGTCTTCAATTGTGCGTTGAAATTGAACAATTGAAAACAGGGAAAGGGGTAATGTATCCTAATTTACATTCAAGATTAATGGGATGCTACATGGAAATAAAAAAAATAAAAAACAATAATAATTAATAATAATAAAAATAGGAATATTACTATGTCCATTTTAGTCCCTCACAAAACTACAGAGGTCAGATTAGTCCCTGAGAATGAAAAAGTCTACTAAATTCGTACAAAATTTAACCGAGCCATATTAGTCCCTCTACTAATATTTTTTTCAATACCGTTATTTTCTCTTACTTTTGAACCGTGACTGAACTGCCAATGAACTCCCATTTTAGTCCCTCACAAGAAAAGAGAGTCCAAATTAGTCCATAATAAAAAAAGTCTTTATTTAATCCCTTACAAAATTTAACTGAGCCATGTCCGTCCCTCTTTTAATATTTTGTTCAAATGATTTTTTCCTATTCTTAAACCGTGATTGGACTTGATACGATAGACATGCTTTCAGAAATTGAGTATGGGTAAGAGGTTAAATTCGTTTGCACATGGTCTTCAGAATCTGAGTTTCCACTTGAAGTTAGGTTACCTAGTATACCTAATTGTTCATTTAATACTTTGTTACATCAAAACTTAAGGAATATGGTATAAACCAAATTTCTTCCAACATATATCATGTTGTGTATTATTTTCGCCACAAATATTATATACATAAGTAAGAAATTAGCCTAAATCACCTCAGCAACATAACTAAACATTCCTAAAAGATCATTAACAATTGAAACAATAACAACACCTAATACACAAGAATACATAACAAGAAAAACCGTAGTCACCCACCCATAAGCTTGATAATAAATCCAACAAAAAAAGAACATCATGGTATCGCGATGATTTATCTACAATCCTTTGAAAAATAATTTCAAATCAACAGTCGTAAAATAGGAGTCTGGTCACGGTTTAAAAATAAGAAAAAATCGTTTGAAAAAATATTAAAAGAGGGATTAACATGACTTAGTTAAATTTTGTAAGGGATTAAATAGAGACTTTTTTTCTCAGGGACTAATTTGGACTCTCCCTTTTTTGTGCGGGACTAAAATGGGTATTCACTGGCAGTCCAATCACGGTTCAAAAGTAAAAAAAAAAACGGTTTGAAAAAATATTAGTAGAGGGACTAACATGACTTGGTTAAATTTTGTAAGGGATTTAATTGAGACTTTTTTTCTCAGGGACTAATCTGACCTCTGCAGTTTTTGTGAGGGACTAAAATGAACCTTCACTCTTATAATAGAAAGTTTTAAAATAGCATGGCACCTAAAATCTTGATACTTGTAAAATTTGCCCAAATTCTCATGCTTTTTTCTATTGTATGATTTTTCATTAGCATATTCTTAATTGATGTATCTGAATGAAACTTAAGCCTAAGTACAACAACTTTTCAATTATTTGTTTTTCTTATACATTTTATTTTAGGAAAATACTAATTATATATTTTACTTAAATATATCAAAATTTCAAATTTATAAATAATAACAATTTTTTATTTATAAAATAAAATCTAACAAAATTATTAGAAACAAAAATATTACAATAATTAAAAAGTAATATAAAAAAATTATAATAAATATAAATATGTAAATATATTTATAATTAAAATGGAGCACCTCCCCTCCCCTCCGAATCCCCCCAAATCAGGGGAAGCAAAAAGTGGCTCAGGAGGGAATTTGGTCCCCTCCATCTACCTCCTCTAAAAATTTGAACCAAACACACAAACTATTAAATATTTCCTCCCCTCCCCTCCATTTACCTCCAATCAAACAGACCCTTGCTCTTGTATTAGAGTGTTATGATTGTGCTCTTTTATTTTTTCTATGTTAGTTTTCCCCAATAACTGGTATTAGAGCTTTTGGTTAGATCTGGGGATAAGAGTTCTTAGTATGCTATGTGGTTGCAGCTTTGTCTGATCTTCCACATCAGAAAAGAAGGGTGATGTTGTGAAAGAGTTGTTGAGCTGGAGCCACAAGTTCCACTGTGTTTTTTGGCGAAAAGAAAATCGATGGAAGAATTGTTTTTGACTTGTAGAAAGTTCAAGTAAAAGATGTGTTGATACAATCAAGATTACACAAGGTGGAAGATTATGTCGATTTTTGAAGAGCTTCCTACCAACATGGAAGTTGCACCATAAAGTTTCAACCTAGTTTTCGGCATGTGAAAAATCTTGTAGTAATTTCAAGTGAAGTATACTCTTCTTTAGGTGGAGTATGATAATTTTGAAAACTATGATTGTCGGTTTAGACAATGTGAAAAATCTTGGAGTGGTGTAGTTTCAAGTGCCTATAGTCTTTATGGTGGAGTATGATTGTCGGTGAAGATAATGAAATTTGATGTATTATTTTCAATCAAGGTTGAAATTATTGAGATTGGTTGAAAATATACATGTTGATACTCTTTTTGGTGGAGTATAATTGTCGGTAAAGACAATGAAAGTTAATGTATTATTTTTAATCAAGGTGGAGATTGTTGGGTTTGGTTGAAAATATATATGTTGAAGAAGTCCCACATTGCTTAGTTTTGTGAAGGAAGAGTGAGTCTAAGGCTATATATAGGATTCAAGTTTTTCTTTAGAAGATGCACCGATCAAAAGTACTTTGAGCTTGTATTTGACTTTCTTTGTTCTCTTATGCTCTTGTATTAGAGTGTTGTGAGATGTAGTTAAATATTTGTTTTGGAAGATGTGAGTGTATTGGGGTTTGGGTTAGTTGAGGGTATATTATGTGTTGTAATAATTTTCACATAGTGTTATTCTCTGGTTGTCTCTTGACAACGACCGTGGTTTTTTCTCCGATTTTGAAATTTCCACGTTAATATCTTGTATTGTTATTGTGCTCATATTTTTCTCTATGTTTGTTATTTTTCCAACAAAAGGTTCATACATGATAATTTGTCATGTTTCACAAGTGACACATCATTTAAAAATAGACAAATCTCTAATTTGAAGTGCAAAAATATGAGAAGAGAACAAATTGTTTGATTTTAAAAAATGATGATTATTTTTGTGAATAAGAAAACAAATTTGGACCGAAGTTGCAATTTAATTGAAAAAATGGTCATCATATTTTAAATTCAAACATTTTTGGGTGCGGTTCTAAAACCTTGATCTGTTACGCAAAAAATTGTTGGTAAAATGATGCAGTGGGAAGCCGTAAAGGAATAACAAGCGCTAAACCTTAAATAAAAACAAGGTTGTAAATGTAAAACTTGTAGATAAGCTCTGGAGTCCACCAGGAATAAAGAAAACTTTAGATTCTATTATAATAAAAAAGATAATCCTTATGGCCATGCCAAAGGTCTTTAAACATAAAACAAAGTAACCCTATTGGCCCTTATCGGTCTTTAATACAAAACATACTCAAATAAAACATAAATTGTTTAAATATTAAAACTGAAATTGCTAAAATATTATAATACTTTCTGACGCACAATTTCTTCTTCGATACGCTCAATCCTCCTACATCAGTCTCCCTCACTTCTGAAAAGCTCGACCCTGAGTTCTTTTCTTGATAAAGAGCTTCATCTGGCTGCAGTTTGCTGTAACTGTAAGTACCAACTAGAAACTTCTTCTTACGCAGAAACGTCATCACATATTCTCCTACATTGAAAATTTTAACTTCCATGCGTTTATCTCGCATAGGAGGAAAACCGTTTGGCAGCTTATCTGCTGCCAACTCCTTGAAATCCCTTAAAATCTCTAGTACTTGTTCTTGAATAGTTGTTTCCTCCTTTAAAACATTCATCAACCCTTTGATCACCATTGGACAGAAACACTTAGTTTCTTTTATAGCCTCATCAAGCACCTTTTCACTATGCGTCATCATCAAGAAACTAGACCTTTTTCCATTGGGTTCTTATCAAAATGCAAAACAGGAGCCATAGAAATCTTATGTGTGCCCCATGTAAACATCATCACGTTATCCCGTCATCGATAAGTGACATCATTATCAAACTGCCAAGGCCTACCAAGTAAAATATGTCAAACATCCATATCAAGAACATCACAAAGTACCTCTTCTCTATAATGTTTTCCAATGGAGATAGAAACTTTGCAGGTTAGTGTTACTCAAACTTAAGAGCCCATACTTACCCAAACGAGGGTGTATGAATTCTCATGGGATTTTGTGGACAACTTTAAATAGTCTACCAATTTCTGCGATACCAGATTCTCCATGCTGCCACTATCCACAATTAGATTACACACTTTGTTCTTGATAGAACAATGTATCTTAAACAAATTCTTGCGCTGCCCTTCGTCTTTACATGCTAGTAAAATTCGATGCAACAAAAAACTTACCCTCTCATCAGATTCTTCCTCCGCAAACTCAACATTGGCATACTCATCGTTCTCAACTGTAGGATCTTCTCTTTTCTTATCGTCCTCCCTTTCTTCCACAACATCAACGACTCTCCTTGTCGGAAAAACATTCGATTTGTGGCCTCTTCCGTTACAAAGATAACACGTATCTATAGCGGGTCTAGCATATGGATTATTCTGCCTCTGAATTAGTGATTTACCTTATTGCACACCACTAGAGCTGCTAGCTCCCTTATTATGAGCGTTATAATTCCAGGGGTGTTGCACTCTTTTCCTTGTCACATGCTGATTCAAAGTTATTTTTGGGTGAGTACCTTTAAACAGATGAGAACTTTCGAGGGGATTTCTCCACCAATCCAGCCTTCAAATCTAAATTGGATGCTTCAACTACGGTCCATATAGTCTGTAAAACCATATTCTCTTGCAAAGATATCTTTATGCCACTGATGTATCGAGCCACTTTCTAACTCTCTGATTCTCCCAATTCATTGCGCTCAGAAAATCGCAAGAAATTAGCTGTGTATTCAGTCACGGTTCTCTTGCTATGAACACACTCTATGTACATCTTATAAAGAATTTGTTCATAATCCTGATGTAAAAACTGCTCCAACATCAATTGTTTCATTCTTCGCCAAGTTCTGAATTGCCCATTCCTCTGCCTTTGCCTTTAAACAACAAGTTTATCCCACCTGACAGGTGCAGTACTTTTAAGCCTATTGCAAACATTTTGACTTGCTTGTTCTTAGAGACGCCCATAAAATCGAAGAGCCAGTCGATGTAGATCTATCAATTAAGAAACTCCTCCACTCCCATTATTCCGTAGAATAATGGAATATCAACCTACACTCATGGTTGTTCTGTAGATTCGTATGATCAACCTCTTCCTCGTAGGTTTCTTGTTCATCAGAAATCAAATCTTCGACAAAGTTTCCACGTTGTAGAATCCTAATCGGTTCCTTTCTCCTCTCTCTTGGACGATTCCCATTGTTGTTGGCGTTGTTCGCCTGATTTGCTAATTTCGCCTTTTGTTCAGCCAAGGCAGTTAGAGCCGCGGTAAAAGCCGTGGTAATTCCCTCAAGATCTGCTTTGGTCACCGGTTGATCCGCCATAGTTTCCAAGCTACGAAAAGAATAGGAGAAAACTTGCTCTGATGCCAACTGACGCAGTCAAAAGCCCTAAAGGAATAACACGCACTAAACCTTGAATGAAAACAGGCTTGCAAGCACAAAACCTGTAGATAAGCTCTGGAGTCCAATAGGAATAAAGAAAACTTTGGATTCTATTATAATAAAAGAGGTAGTACTTATGGCCTTACCAAAGGTATTTAAATACAGAAAACAAGAAACCCTATTGGGCCTTATGGGCCTTTAATCCAAAACATATTCAAATAAAACAAATAAAATAGAAATCGCTTAAATATTAAAACTAAAATTGCTTAAATATTAAAATTCTAGCGCTTTCTGAAGTAAGAGTGCAATCCTCCCACATCATAAAATAAGCATATTCTCAAGGGTCGAGTCCGTTTTTCTGCCCCTAGCCACGTCGACACTCTTTCTCGATTATTGTGATTTTTAATTTTATCTCGTCTAGTCATACTCCATATCCAACACAATATCTTCATCACTATTACACTTAGTTTATTTTGTTTTAGTTTTAATCGCCTATCCTTTTGTCCTGTACAACATCGCATGATTAATGATGTCAAATAAATTTTTCCTTCAGCTTGATCAATACTTTTATGTCACATAAAACTCCTATGCACCTCCTATTTTTCAACAACCAAACTTGAATTCATTAATTTATACCCCTTATATTTATCCAACGTTTTGTATTAGCGACCCAAAATATTTAAACTGCGTAACTTGCAGTCTGATATAGTCTCCAACTTTCACCTTTAGGTTAGAGACACTTCTCTATTTACTAAACTTACATTCCATATACTCTTTCTTACTTATGTTTAGGTAAAAATCATACATTTCTAAAGTCTCCAACCTCTCATCAAAATTTTTCTTTGACTTTCCATGTAGGGTTATATCATCTGAAAAAAAACATATATCTTAGTGATATCTCTTAGATGTGTTTTATCAGTTTATTCAAAATATAAGTAAAAGGATAAGAGCTTGAATATTGGTGCAATCATAATGTTATGAGAATATGGTCCGTTTCTCCATCTTATTTCCGAACTTTCTTTTGGCAAGGAAAAGCAGACAAGGTTGCAAACCAACTTTGTTGGGAAAAAAAGAACAAAAAGCTACAACAATAAACCAACAATCGATTAAACTTAATGAAAATAAAATCTAAAACTTCACTTGCCAAGTTTGTTCCTAATCAAGTTCTTATACAAAAAAGCAAACAATTGGTTCCAAAAGGTATAAATATTAATGTTTAAATAAATAATTTTCAGAAAATCCGCATATAGTTTCCCCTTCTATAGATATGACTCAGAGCTGTTAAAATAGGCTACTCAACCCTAAACGGGCGGGCCCTGAGTTTTTTAGGGCTGGGGCAAAAAGGCCTTGTGTAATATGGGCTCGAGATTTACTACCCGAGCCCGACCCTAGATGGGCTTCGGGTTACATGGCCCTAAATGGGTTTTTTTTTTATTTAAAAAAATTAAAATAAAAACTCTATAAAATTTATTATAAATTAAATTAAATTTTTTTGTTATCTTAAACATAATATATTTTAAAGTACTATATTATCTCTTATAAATACTATAATATGTTTTTAAATACAATATATGTCTAAATTGTATAAAATAATACTTGAATATTTATTAGAAGAGAAAAACTAATATAATATGATGAAAAAATGTTGATTGTATTAATGTATAATATTTAAAAGAGAAAGATTGAATAGAATAGAGATAAAATTTAGTGAAATGAGAAAAATCAATATGCTATTTTAGAGTAAGATAATATTAATATTAATATTTTTTTTAATTTATAATTATACGGGCCTATTGGGCTATCCACGACCCATATGGGCTAGCCCTAATGGGTAGCGGGTTTTTTAGGGCTGAGAAAGGCCCTGAAAAATATGGGCTATGATTTTAAGGTCCAAGCCTTATAATTTTTCGGGCTTGGCAGGCCGATCCATATAGGCTAGCCTATTTTGACAGCTCTAAATATGAGTGATGAAGAAACTCATGCTATAGAGCAAGATTTGGAGAAATTAACCTACCACCTCCACACTTATACTTGACACCCCCCATGATGGTGCTATTACTCTTATGCCCCTAAATATTTTGTGTTTACCAGAAATTTCAACAAAATACTAGATTTTTCTAAAATTATTGGAAAAAATTACCAAATTTTTCGAAATATTCGGTAATGCATTTTCCAATTTTTGTTCACACTATCAAAAAATTGAAATTTCTTATAAATCATATAAATTTCAGTATATTTCAAAATTTTCGTAGAATAAAAAATTTTTTTGCAAAAAAATTATATTGAAATTTTAGTACTCTACCAAAAATTTCACAAAACTACCGAATATTTCGTTCTTGGCCACCCCCAAATTTGTTCTTGTGCATTTTTGAAATAATGGAAAATGGAGGGTGCTAGATAAAATTTGATGGGTGACTGGTAAAATTCTCCAAAATTGGGCAATTTTTCCATTTTTTTTTTAAAAACCAAAACACAATGGAGTTTCCGCACAATACTCGATACCCCTCATACATATATTGAATAATTTAAATAATACAATCTTAATTCATTTTTTTTCCAAGACTTCCACAAAATTTCCCTTAGTACTCTAAAATCATCTTTTTCAAGTCAATAAAAATTAAGTGCAAGTTTCTTTGATCCATTTGATATCACTCCATCATATTGTAGTAAATAGACCACTTTCATGGTCGATCTGCCACTCATAAAATCAAATTGATTATTAATAACTTGAAAAATATATAAATTTTAAATTTAATTTAAAAATTTGAAAAAACAACAAATCACTAAATACTGTGTTTATCTTATTTTTATTTGATTATGAAAAATAATAAAATAATACAAAATAGAAGGAAAATCAGGTAGTTTGTTACAACTTTAAAAAAATGGATTTTTTCATTGTATTTTTTAAAATAAATTTTACAAAATCGTTTTTTCAAAATATTACAAGTTTTTTTATATTTGTTTTTTTATAAATTGAAACATTATTTTTGATATCTAATAATATAAATAAACATTATTGAAGACCAAAACATAGTCGAATTCGCTCTTTTTTTTCCATAAATAATATTTCGAAAATGATTTTTATGAAAATTTATTTGAAATAGCTTCAAAATTAAATGATTTTTTAAAATTTTGATATAAAAGATGAAATACCTAAACTAACATTTTAAGAATAATATTGAAACAAAATTTTAATTTAAAACTTTTATGAAAAATTTCTTTGTAAATGTTTTTTACACAAAATTTTGTAACACTATAAAAATCATTTTAAAAAAAATCTAAACAAACTGGCCCTATATAATTTTTGTTTATGAATAAATTTCCCTTATTGTCCTTAATTGCTGTTAATAATAATAATAATAATAATAATAATAATAATAATAATAATAATGATAATAATAATAATAATAATAATAATAATAAAAATAATAATAATAATAATGATAATAATAATAATAATAATAATAATAATAATAATAATAATAATAATAATAATAATAATAATAATAATAATAATAATAATAATAATAATAATAAAAGAACAGAAAAAAATGCCACGAGTCAAAAACATATTAGGTTGGAAACATGACGTCATATAGAATATAGCCTCAATTCCATCCACATTCACATTGGTTTGTATCCTAAGTTCCTTGTATATATTATCTTCCTATATGTCCTAAGTTTTTCTTCACTGAATCTCTTTCATCTTCATCCTAAGGTGAATGCATGTACCTTCAAAACAAAGAGTATCTGTCATTTGTGAGAGAAAATGAAAGGAAATAGTGTCATGAAGAAAAGTTCTAAAACAAAGAAAGATGATCTTTATCATGTTATCCATAAGATTCCTTTTGGTGATACTCCTTATGTCAAAGCCAAACATGCCCAGGTATGGTATCTATACCCTTTCTAAAATTCACCTTTGGTTTTTTATTGTTCATGCATAATTGAAACTATCTGCATCATTGCCTCTTAAAATTGCACCATTTCCTTATAATTCTATGCTGTATTTTAGTGATTATATGTATATTTAACTTTTTTTTTTTTGTAATTATTGACTTCACGTTTAAAAGACATTTTCCATTTTTCAGATTTACTTTTACCATATTTTACTGTGGTAGAGTAGCTTTTTTTTCTTTTTTTAAAGATTCAAAGAATCTACAGATTCAAGGAATCTTTTTCTTCATCAAGATTCCTGTGTTTTTTTAGATTCTTTGGCTTATTACATGATCAAAGTTTAAAGTGTTTTTTATGTATATTTAAGGTTTAAAATTGAATAATGATATGAATGTGTATGAATTCAGTTGGTGGATAAAGATCCAGAAGCAGCTATAGTGTACTTTTGGAAGGCAATTAATGTTGGTGACAAAGTGGATAGTGCTTTGAAGGATATGGCTGTTGTGATGAAGCAATTAGATAGAACCGAAGAAGCTATTGAGGCCATCAAATCATTTAGAGGTCTTTGCTCCAAACATTCTCAAGAATCACTTGACAATGTTCTTCTGGATCTTTACAAGGTATTTTCATATAATGTTTCCTATCTACCATACTTAAGAGTAACATGTATGACACCACAAGTAATAATTTAGTTACCTTGTCTTATACTATGTCTTATAGTGATATATGAGAGCACAGATAGAAAACAAGATACTAATAAGACTTTGAAGGTCTGACACAAATAATAAATTTAGTTAATATCTGTCATAGTGATTTATGATTTATCATAGCAGATTCAGAATATATCACTGATAAGACACTAATGGTCTGACACAAATAATAAACTGACATAAATAATAAATTTAATTAATATGTGTCCTAGTGATTTATGATTTATCAGAGCACAAACTCAGAACAGAATATAACACTGATAAAGACATCTGACACAAGTAATAACGTTAGTTAATATGTGGGATAGTAATTTATCAGAGAGACTCTAACAAAACTCTGATGGTCTGACACAAATAATAATTTTATTTAATATTGACCTTTGTTCTTTTGTACACAAAAGGTTAAAGATAGTAAGGTAGATGTTGTTTGGTTGGCTACAATTTGAACTTTTTGGCTTCTAAGGATATTGTTTGGAACATAAAGCTCCTTGTTTGGAAGTGGTCTTTTTGTGAAAAAATTACACATTCCAATTATTCTTTTTACGAGTTTAATAAGGATCTGGTGTTATTTCTCTCGTAGTGTAATTGACTTGTAATTTTTCTTTTTGGTCAGGTTTTCCCGTCTCTTCGTATAATCAAGTTAAATAACCCTTAATTCTCTATTATATAATATCTTGCTTACACAATTATTTTTTTAATTAATCAATTGATATACCATAGACATTGAACCCATAGCATAGACATTGAACAGGACACAGATGAGTAATAATTTTAGTTAATATCTTACAGGGTGATTTACTTTTTGTATGTGTAATTTTAATTAATATGTTATTTATCAAATCACACAAAGTCACAAAGACAAAATATCACAAACTCACAAAACAAAATATTGATGGTCTGAAACAAATGATAATTTTTAGTTAATAAAGGATAGAGTCGAGTCAGTTTCCGACATAACATATGTCTGAGTTGCTACGACAGGTGTTTAATCTCAAGTGTTGATTTTTAGAAAGGATTAGTTTGACTAATTAAATAACTCATATGATGAATGAATCTAATATAATTTTTGTGTAAATTAAACAGAAATGTGGAAGAGTAGAGGAGCAAATTGACTTATTGAAAAGAAAGCTAAGACTTATCTATCAAGGGGAGGCCTTTAATGGAAGAACTACAAAGACTGCTCGCTCTCATGGGAAAAAGTTCCAAGTTTCAATCAAGCAAGAAACTGCAAGATTATTGGTACTTAATTCTTTCACTTTTTAATCTAACTTAAAAATCTTTTCTTTTTGCTTAGATTACTGCTACTTAAAACATGTATGGATGATATAGGGAAACTTGGGCTGGGCATACATGCAAAAGACAAACTATATGATGGCTGAGGTAATTTTCAAGAAAGCCCAAATGATAGACGCTGATGCCAACAAAGCTTTAAACTTGGCCTTATGCTTAATGCGACAATCTCGTTATGAAGAAGCCTATTTAGTTCTTGAACAAGTTTTACAAGGAAAGCTTCAAGGTTCTGATGAAATCAAGTCACAAAATAGAGCTGAAGAATTGCTTATAGAATTGAATGCAAACTTGCCACAGCCTAAGTTTATGGATGATTTAGGTCTTGATGATGATCTTGTCAAGGGAATTGATGGGTTGCTTAATGTATGGAGTCCAATTAGATCACGAAGACTTCCCATCTTTGAGGAAATATCTTCTTTTAGGGATCAATTGGCATGTTAATATGTTTTAATTTGTTTAGTCCTTTCTCTTGTCTAGTTTCCTATTATTCCTTTGCCCTTTTTCGCATTAAAATGGTGGGGAGAAATGTATAAAAGGTTTGTTTGTATGTGGTAATTTAATAAATAAATCATGTTCTAGTTATGTGATGTTAAATCTCTATTTAGGTAGATCCGAGGAAGCTATTGATACCATCAAATCTCATAGAGGTTTTTGATCTAAGCATTCTCAAGAATCACTTGATAATGTTTTTCTCGATCTTTACAAGCTATTTTTATACAATGTTTCATAGGTAAAGGACTAATCTATTTTTCATAGAAGAGATTCAGAATAAAAATACAAAATGCTCTGACACAATACAAAATGGTCTGACACAAGTAATAAATTTAATTAATACTAGTACCTTAGATTGATTTACACAACAAAAAAACACACTAATGATCTGACACAGATAATAATTTTAAAGTGATTTAGGAGAGCACAAATACAGAACACAGATACAGAACACAGACATTTATGGTCTGTCTGACACAGATAATAATTTTAAAGTGATTTAAGAGAGAACAGATACAGAACACAGACATTTATAGTCTGTCTGACACAGGTCTGACACAGATAATAATTTTAAAGTGATTTAGGCGAACACAAATATAGAACACAAACATTTATGATCTGACAAAAGTAATAAATTAAATTAATATATTATAGTAATTATAATTTTAAAATGATTTAGAAAAGCACAAATATAGAACACATATATTTATGATGGGACAAAAGTAATAAATTAAATTAATATGTCATAGTAATTTAACAGTGCACATAAATAGATGGTCACAATTTTAATTAATACGTCTAAGAGTTAAGTCAATGTCCTAGAAATATGAAAATGGTTAATCTTAAATTGTCAATTCTGACACAATTAACAATTTTAATTGTCCTAAGACCAAATGATTAATCTTAAAATGTCAGTTGTTAGTAAAGATTAATTTGCTTAATCAAACAAGTGTATGATATGAATGAATTTAAAATTGTTTGTAGGAAATTAAACAGAAATGTGGAAGAGTAGAGGAGCAAATTGATTTTTGAAGAAAAAAAAACTGAGACTTATCTATCAAGGAGCAAGGAGAGGCCTTTAATGGAAGGACTACAAAGACGGCTCGCTCTCATTCCAATCTTTCGCTTTTTATCAAACATTCCAATCTTTTCTTTTTGCTTAGATTATTGTAAATTAATTGATTTGTTAATTTTGGATCATAATTCATCTATTTAGTTCTCATTTAGATCTTCATTTTTCATTAGAGTCGACAATCTCTTACGTCTAGAATATTCTTCTTTGTGTCAATCGTTGAATATATCATGCCCAATTGTCCCTTTCATCTTCCCCTTTAAATCTTCATAACTTTAATGCTCGATTGAAATTTGTTTTATTGTGGATCTACTTTTTGAGAGATCAATCACAAATTCATGGATAAATTTTCTGGTTTCATAGTGTCTCTAATGCTTTTAAATTGCGGTCCGCAACTGAAAAATTATTGATGCGATAGCCTCTGCATTCGTATCAGACCGTAATTACAGTGTGATTTATAATTATTCTGTCCAATAACATTATAATTATTCTATATAAAGCCAAAGTCCTAACAAGCTCTCTAATGAGTCACTGATTTTCTCTAACTGAAAGTAAAGCTGTGAGCTGCTAGAATTATTCTATTACTTAGCAAACATCATCATTCTTTTAGTCTATTGCTTCTTATACTCCTCCCACCATTTGGGAGTCCATGTAACTCTTTTGTCTTTCAGTTGGGCTATAGGCCCAACTTGAAGATTCTTTTCATTGGATTGTGTTTGGCATTTAACATCCCTATTTCCATGGACATAGACCTTGTCCTCAAGGTGGATATGAGCCAAGACCTTTTCAAGGAAGATATTTGCCAAAGTCTCTCAGGTTGCATCTTTTGGATATAAACCAGTCCCCTCATTTTCTTCACTGAATCTCTTCCATTTCATCATAAGGTGCTTGCATGTGCCTTCAAAAAAGAGTATCTATCTTTTGTGAGAGAAAATGGAAGGAAAATAGTGTCTTGAAGAAAAGTTCTAAAGAAATCTTTTTTCTTTAAGTATTTTTTTAATGTAGATTTTTCTATATAATCTTAATTATATATGAAAATATATATTTAAGGTTTAATATTGAATAATGATATGAATGTGTACGAATTCAGTTGGTGGATAAAGATCCAGAAGCAGCCCTAGTGTACTTTCGGAAGGCGATTAATGCTGGAGACAAAGTGGATAGTGCTGTGAAGGATATGGCTGTTGTGATGAAGCAATTAGATAGAATCGAAGAAGCTATTGAAGCCATCAAATTTTTAGAGGTTTTTGCTCTAAGCATTCTCATGAATCACTTGATAATGTAATGTTCTTCTTGATCTTTACAGGTATTTTTATACAAGGTATTTTTATACCATGTTTCATAGGTAAATTAATTTATCATAGGAGAGATATAGATACCGAACAAAACACAAATGGTCTAACACAAATAATAAGTTGAATTAACAAGATTGATTTACACAACACAAATAGACACTAATGGCCTGACACAGATAATAAGTGATTTAGAAGAGTACAGATACAGAATACAGACATTTATGGTCTGTCTGACACATAGCACATTTACAGAACACAGACATTTATGGCATGATAAAAGTATTCCTCCGTCCCACAATGAGTGACCCATTGAGTCATTTCACATATATTAAGAAAAATGTATAAAAGTACGAGAAAATAATACTTTTACTATAGTGCCCCTATTATGTATTGAGAATGATGAAATTTTTATTAATTAAAGGGTAGAATTGAAAAAGTGTATTGAAAATCGAAATGAGTCATTCATTTTAAAATATTATTTTATTCTAAATTAATCACTCGTTATATGACGGAGAATAATAAAGTGAGTTAATATGTCATAGTAATTTAATAGAGCACAGAAATGGATGGCACAATTTTAATTAATGTTAAGTCAATTTTGTAAGTGAGAAATATGAAAATGGTTAATCTTCAATTTTCTAATTGTGATGGAGCAATTGATGGAGCAATTTGCTCTAAGCATTCTCCAGAATCACTTGATGATACTGTATATAGATATTGAGCAAAATATAAATGGTGTGACACAAGTAATAAGTTAAATTAATACGCGTCAGATTAATTTTTTTTTTTTTTTGACGGAAACAAATTTAACTGCTTTCATTAATCAGATAAAGGGAAATACAAGGAGGAATTACATCAAACATACAGCGTCGAGACCAAGAATTGGCCGCCTTTGCTAAGGTATGGGCAACCATATTCGCTTGACGCTTGATAAACTTAACCTCAAAGTAGGGGAAATCTAAGAGCAACAGCTTAATAGAATTAATAATAGAGAAAAACTCTGAGCTACCCGACGTGTTAGAACTAAGGGCTTGGACCACCTGTTGAGAATCACTTTCAAAAATTGTCGGCGCATGATGAAGCATAATAACAGAATGAATTGCTTCCTTGAGAGCTAAGGCCTCCGCTTCCAACACCGAATAGTTACTACCATCCCAAGCCGTACCCGCGGCAACAAAAATACCAAGATCGTTACGCATACACCACCCTCGATTCGTAGTTCCTACACGCTTGTTGAAAGCGGCATCCACATTACATTTGAAGCTACCAATAGGCGGCGGGTTCCATGAAACCACTCCTCCATTCTCTAATTGCGACTCCCGAATATTTTGGGCCATAAACCAATCGTGCCACTTATGGAATGCTAGCCATCCAAGTTTTGAAGCATCTTCCTTTTCATTGTGCCACACGAAGTCGTTCCTATTCTTCCAAAGCCCTTCCAACATTACCGCCACTCTACCCGCAGTATACCTATCCTCCTTCATGCAAATATCAAAGATCAATGACCTGAAATCCTGGAATTTATGGAGACGAGGAGAGATAACATCAGTAAGACCAGTCGACTGCCAACAAGAGAAAGTTTCCGGGCAGCCAACAAAAACATGCCAATCGTCCTCATAATTATGACCACAAAGCTGACAGATGGGACTACATGGTACATGATGTTGAGTAAGACGCACCTTAGAAGGGAGACAGTCACTACAAATCCTCCAAAGAAGATGTTTCACTCGAGACGGAGCTGTTATGTTCCAGAGGTCACTCCAGTTTACTCCCTCCTTAACCAAGCCACCATTTTCTTGATACTTCCTCCAACATCTATACCCCGATCGAACACTATAGTTACCGCTTACATCATATTTCCATACCAAGCGGTCTTCAACCACTTCTTCTGATAGCGGCACTTGAAGAATATCACGAACCACTGAGTAATCAAACAATTCACATAAAACTCCCATATTCCATTGTTTAACATTAGGCATCAACAAATCATTAATTGTTAAAGTATACACACCTTGATTTTGAGGACCCAACAAACAACCTTCTCTAGTTCCTCTTAGCCATGGTTCGTTCATAACCCTTATATTTCTACCATCCCCAATCCGCCATCTACAACCAAGGGTAAGGACATCTCTAGCCTTCCAAATACTCCGCCAAACGAAACTAGGATTATAGCCCAACTTAGCATCAAAGAAACTAGATCTCGGAAAATACCTCGCTTTGAAGATTCTGGATACTAAGGCATTCGGATTAGACATGAGGAACCACCCTTGCTTAGCCACCATAGCCAAGTTAAATGCCTTAAAATCCCGGAAACCCAATCCTCCATCAGCTTTAGGACAAGTCAATTTATCCCATGCTTTCCATCTTATTCCCTTATTGTTGGAGCCTCCACCCCACCAAAACGAATTTAACATTTTTTCAATCTCATTAACAACCGCATCCGGAAGGATAAAGATGCTCATGATGTAAGTTGGAATAGCTTGCAGTACTGACTTGAGCATAATTTCTTTACCTGCTCTAGATAAAGATCGCCCTTTCCAAGAATTGATACGATTCCAAATGCGATCCTTAATAAAAGAAAAAATAGACCTCTTGCTCCTTCCTATCATAGATGGCAATCCCAAATATTTTCCTGTACCCAGCACATGTCGAACTCCCATAATATTTGCAAGATCCTCTTGCGCCGGCACACTTAAATTGCGGCTAAAGAACACTTCTGATTTTGTCAAGTTAATCTCCTGACCAGCTGCAACTGCATAGATGTCGAGTAAACTCATTAGGTGACTAACTTCAGTAAGATTTGCCCTGCAAAATAGAAAACAATCGTCAGCAAAAAGTAGATGGGACACAATGGGTGCCCCTCTACAAATTTGAATCCCGTGAATATCTCCATTGGCCACCGATTTTTTAATTAGGGTAGATAACCCTTCAGAGATCAGAATGAAAAGATAGGGTGACAAAGGGTCCCCTTGTCTCAGTCCTCTTCCTGGTTCAATAGGTCCAATGGCATCCGAATTAACAAGAACAGAATAGTGAACCGACGTAACGCACATCATCATCCAGTGTATCCATTTCTCCGCAAAACCCACATACGCGTCAGATTAATTTACACACCACAAAAAACACTAATGGTCTGACACAGATAATAATTTTAGAATGATTTAAGATAGCACAGATACATAACACACTATTAATGGTCTGACACAGTTAATAATTTTAGAATGATTTAAGATAGCACAGATATAGAACACAATACTAATGGTCTGACACAGTTAATAATTTTAGAATGATTTAAGATAGCACAGATACAGAACACAATATTAATGGTTTGACAAAAATAATAAATTTAGTTAATATGTCAAAGTAGTTTATCAGAGCACATACATAACGAATTTATGGTTTGACACATGTAACTATTTTAATTCATACTTGTCAGTGTCCTATGGAAATGATTAATCTTAAAATGTCAATTGTTAATAAAGATTAATTTGATTAATCAAACAAGTGTATGATATGAATGATTCTAATATAGTTCTTGAGGAAATTAAACAGAAATGTGGAAGAGTTGAGGAGCAAATTGACTTATTGAAAAAAAAACTAAGACTTATTTATCAAGGAGAGGCTTTTAACGGAAGAAGTACTACAAAGAGAGCTCGCTCTCATGGGAAAAAGTTCCAAGTTTCAATCAAGCAAGAAACTGCAAGATTATTGGTAATTATATCATTCACCTTTTATATAACATTCCAATCTTTTCTATTTGCTTAGATTATTGCCGCTTAAATTCATTGATTATTGATGATATAGGGAAACTTGGGCTGGGCCTACATGCAAAAGACAAACTACATGATGGCTGAGGTAGTTTTCAAGAAAGCCCAAATGATAGATGCTGATGCCAACAAGGCTTTAAACTTTACGTTATGCTTAATGAGACAATCTCGTTATGAAGAAGCCTATTCAGTTCTTGAACAAATTTTGCAAAGAAAACTTCAAAATAGAGCTGAGGAATTGCTTACAGAATTGAACGCAAACTTGCCACAACCTAAGTTTATGGATGATTTAGGACTTGGTGATGATCTTGTGATGGGAATTGATGGATTGCTTAATGTATGGAGTCCAATTAGGTCAAGAAGACTTCTCTTCTTTTAGGAAATATCTTCTTTTAGGGACCAATTGGCATGTTAATATGTTTTTAATTTGACGTGTTGTATATTGTTTTAGGTCTAGGCTTTTCTGTTTAGTTTTCTGTTTTTCCTTTGCCCTTTTCTTAATAAAATATATAATAAAATATATAATAAGTTATGAAGCACGGACACTTCTAAGAATAGGCGTGTCGCGGTGTCCGACATTTGTATGACACTCGTACGTCACGTGTCGGAAAAGTCAAACAAGTGTCGGAAAAGTCAGACAAGTGTCCTCTAAAAAACAGTTTTTTTCTTTTCTTCGACACTCTTTTAATCAGTGTCCGACACTCGTACGACACTCATACCACATATGTGTGACAACTCAGACAAATGTTTCATACAAAAATTTGTTTTTTTACTTTGCCTCAACACACGTTTATATATCTTTTTGGACAAATTTCACACACATCTAAAAAGGGTTAAACATGTATTGAAACAATGATATCAATAAAGAATTAAAGACATTAATTTTGATCAATATATAAAACTCAAATATTAACTTATATGTAGCAGTGTCGATGTCATATATTTTCAATATTATCGGTGTCGGAGTGTCCATGTCGTGTCCTGTCCTGGTGTCCATATCGGAGTCTGTACTTCATACATAATATGGTTTGCCTGTAATGGAAATTCTATATTAATAAATGATGTTCTAATTATGTGATGATAAAATCTCTAGTAAGGTTTGAGAATGGCAAGTCCTCTTATAAATTTCCTCCCTAACACCTCTAGTAAGATCCACAAGGGAATACTGAACAAGCCAAGCAACTTGGCTTATGCCTTCTTCAATAGAGACCCAAAGCTCTTTGCCTTTCTTACTGGTAGCAAATGTTTATTTTCCCGGTAATTTGTACGGAATCGAATAATCAACAACAACAAAGTTCCAATTATCAACAAGACGGATCCGCTCAGCCTGGATATCATACAATAAAAAAAGATGTCAAAGTAGTAGTAGTAGACATTACAGCAAAACATCAAGTAAATATGCTGCTATAGTATGCTCAGATTTTATAGTTGAGGGGCTGGCTGGTGTTATTCCAAAAGAGTCCAAAAGTATAGTCCCACCACTCAGCAACATCACTAAAAATTGCAATTAGTGTTATATATTATTTAATTTCACGATGTTGTTTTTATAACTTATTGTGTTTCTCTTACTTTTTGTACTTTTACAAATATTATTTTTTTTAGTCTTATTTATAATAAAAAATTATTAATTTTTTAATAAATTAAACAACTAGGGATAGTAAAGAGACATGTCTATCTTGTTTAGTTCTGCCTGCAAAAAATGGACAAACATAATTAAGGGTGCAAACATAAAACCTTAACTCGTCACGCAAAAAGATGAGGGTGGGACAGGGCAGACCCGCAGACACTAAAATTTTTAAAGTGCAAGCGGGTCTGATCCGTTTTATCATCCTAATTTAAATAATATATAGATCAGATCATTATCTATTTAATGAATTTAAAAATAATTTTTCTTATAAATATGTTCTGAGGTGTTAAGGAGCGCGAAAAGTCTAAATGTCTCGCATAATGCGCCTCTTCAACGTATCCCTCTAGTACACAATAGCCATTAACATGATATTCAGCACAAAATATCCTGACTGGATTAGCATTTGCAGGAGCTAGAGTTAAGACAATCAAATTCTTTGATAAAGCTTCAAGTTGTGCTAATAGAGCTAGTTGAAAATCAAACTCCATCGTACATGTCTTGAATAAAAAATAATATGTTGTATCCTTTACCTCGCATACACAATAGAAAATACCTTAGTAGAACAGAACCAAACAAAAATTGAATACGAATATAAAATCAAAAGAAAATAAAGTGACGAGAATTAAAATTAAAAAGTGTAGTACAAAACTTGGCCTATCGAAAGAATTCAGCAATCTCGGGCAACGACTCCAAAAAGTTGACGACAATTTAGCAAGTGTACTAAATGTATCGAAGTAAGAAAATTTATAAGTTCGTATCTGCATGGATTGTGCTATCTTAACAAAGTTTTGCATGCTATTGAAAGTAAATTTGGGGAGTTTTCAGGTTTGATTTGATAAAATAAGTGTGTAAACAAAATTGTTTGAAAAACTGATCAGATAAAGGTGATTACGCCTTGCTTCAAATCTCATATATATATATATATATATATATATATATATATATATATATATATTGATGCTAGCGTCTCTTTGCCTTAGATTGATTACTCATCAATCACGACAGTTTAACTTAGCTGTATACCCAATTCCTTGGTGTATACTTGACTATCCTACACTATAATTCTCTAACCCCTTAGGTCAAGTGGATCGTTAAAACAGACGTTATCAAGTGCGTTAAATCCTAAATTATAACTTACAATTTCTTATCCCTGATCAATTACTAAGTTGAACAGTTAATTTCGTCCAGATTCATAGAGTTATTGTCAGTAATCACTACGTGTCTAAGCTCATTATACGAGTTCTTCTACAAATTTAAAACAATGAACATAAAATTAACTGAATAATCAAATAAGCAAAGATTACAAAATATATACATGTGTCCCAACATGTTCATAATGGTTTATCTAGCAAGCCCTAACCAAAGGAAATTAGCTATTCTTCATAAAATTAATCATAACTAAGAGTTTAGAGTAATAATACATGAAACTCAATGTAGAATTAGGTTTTCAATGGAGGAAAACCTTGATCTCTATGATTTTTTCACTTCCTTGCCGTCAAAAATTAATTTATGCCAAAACCTTCTCTAGAAAACCAGTTTTTCATCTTTAAATACCTTGAAAACGCCAATGTTGTTGCCAAAGTGTGTATAGATGTTTCCATATGCGTATGGAATTTGCATAAATGTATGGCCATAAAGTTTTTCCACTTGTAAACCTACCAGATGTGTTTAGGGGTGTTTGGTACGTGTATGAGGGTGTTTGGTACGCGTATGAGGGTGTTCGGATTCTTCCATATATGTATGGACAGGGAGGGTTTCCACATGAAAACCTGCCAAATGCGTATAGGGACATCTAGTACGCGCACGAGGGTGTCTGGATACTTCCATATGTGTATGGACAAAAGAGGTTTTTCAGTTGCAAGCCTTCCAGATGCATATGGAAATATCTGTATGCATCTAGGAATGCGTAAAGGAATGTTCGTATGCATCTAGGAGTGTTTGGTGGAAATGGGAGTGTATGGATGCATATGGGATCGTCTGGATGCTTCCATAAGTGTATGGACATGTAGTTGCATCTTTTCTAGTTTTCCTCTTCATTTCAATTCATGAAACACATATCAAACCTTTCCTAAAATGTCATATTGCTTAGATAATATTAGAAACCTCATGAACTGATGAAACTCATGAAACTAAGTATAAATCAAGATCAAAACACTAAATAGTTATTAACTTTAATGAAAATGAACAAATATAACTTAAGAAAAGAATGATGAAGTTTACTATCATCAATGGTCATAAAGATGGTTGATGGGTACTCTATAAATCATGCTGAGGGACAAGATAATTCATGTAAAGGTTTTTTTAGATCACATGACATTTTTATGACATGGTTAGTAGTGATGTGTTGTTAGATATCACTCATTATTTATTATTTTAAATATGTGATTTAAAATAACTACTTATGTAATGAAAACCTACAAGGTCACACACATAAGTACAAATTGATGATAGATGAAATAAATAAGCGAAGCTTATTTGAATATGCAGTCTTACAACGCTCGAGCATCAATTAGATAAACATGATACATCGTAAGGTACAATATACTTAAGTGCAATACGGAACACCATAAGGTACAATATACTTAAGTAAAATAAGGAAATTTTAAGGTACGATGTACTAAATTTAAATACAAAGCACCGTAAGGTACAATGCTCTTAAGTGCAATATGGTACACCGTAATATTTAATGTGCTTAAGTGGGATTGACAACTTACATCCCACACAAGTAGTTTTATAAATATAACCAGGGCCGACCTAAGGTCACGGCAACCAGGCCTACAACCCAGAACCTAAAAAAAACAGGGCCTCAACATTTTGATTGATGAGCTTTTTGAATTATAATGTTAAAATATTATATACATTTTATGCTGAAAAAAATGTTCATGAAATACTTACAGCACAGTGGAAAGGCGTTTAGCTATGAAGTTTGTGTAGTGGGTTCGAGACCTGCATTCAGCTATTTATTTTAAATGATTTTTTAATCAAATATCAAAATTTTAAGGTTAGTTGCTCGAGTTTTTATCATGGGACTATTATTATTAATTGCCCTGAGCCTCTAAAGAGTCAAGACCGGGGGACCTGAATAGAACTCTAGTGCTGAAGTAATTGATGTTTGAAAGTTTTTTGTTTGTGAATCTCTCTCTCTCTCTCTCTCTCTCTCTCTCTCTCTCTCTCTCTCTAACTCAATGATTTTAACAAGTATGATTAATCATATAAGAAAATTTAGGTCGGACCTATATACAAAAGACAAAATTGAGAATTATACATGTCACCTCAGACTTAAACCTATCACATCGTATGAACTATACTTTTACTATTATATTCTAGAATAATATTTTCCCATTTTTAACGTGTTATTTATTGCCAATTTTTTTTATATAATATTAGATTTTTTGAGTTAATTAGAAGAAATATAGGATATTGTAATAAATACAAGATTTTTTGAGTTTAGTTGAAGACATACAGAATATTTAGCAAATATCTTATAGAAATGCGTTGTTCTCTAAAAATTATATGATTAAATACCAAATTTTTAAATACCCGATGTATTTATACTGGTGTTTTCAAAAAATTTGATAACCTATACTAAGTATTGAATATTTTGAAAAATCCGGTATATAATATTTTCCCGAATATTTAGAAATTCTGGTAGGCAGTGGGTTGTTTATAATGTTTTGTTTTTTAAATTATGTTCTTGACACTTTTAACAATACAACAACACTTAACCCGATAAAATATATACATATAATGTAAAATGTACTACCATATCAATACAAAACAAATTATGTTCACTTCCTAACTTTTTCTTCCCAGTGCCTTATACGTCCTACATATGTTGTTTCATATGCTCTTGCACCTTTAGTCAAATTCTATATCCAGCAGTCAGTGACGGGAGGCAATGGACAATTGAATTTTAACTTTACCTGGACTCAATGACCGTGTTAACAAAACCAATTGCAATAAGCTTATGTCTACATGCAGCCATGAACGAAGACATCATTAGTGGGAAGAAAGTGATGTTAAGTGTCATACCCCAAAATTTGCCCATACTATTTCTCCTATTCAAAATTCAAATCAAGGTACAAAGCTCAAAGACACCCTCTCCTAAACAAGGCTCAAAGAATTAGGGTTTTGTTGTTCTGAGGAAAAGTCAATGAACCAAAGGCTCCAAAGCATCCCATATGGTCTATGATACCCCACACTACTTCCATGACAAATCTCATGTCTCAATTCAAAAGATTGATCACTCAATTGCCCAGAAAGTCAACAGTCGACTGAGTTGACCTAAAAGTCAACTGTAGTCAAAGTACCGTCAAAACTCCTGATTTTTTGTCAACATCCGCATATTGAAGTATCATTCACCATTTGATCAAGAATTGATCATGGTTCATCAAGGAAAGATCAGAAATCAACAAATCCAAAAGTTTCTAAATTAGGGTTTTCATAGGAGAAAGTCAACTGAACTTTGACCAGCCATAACTCCTACATGGAACATCAAAAATTTTCCATCCACAGCTCATTTTGAAGGAAATTGGAGTCTCTAAAATTTTGTCTCTCACATGCCAAGTCTAAAAATGCTTCATTTGAGAGATATGGACCAAAACATTATAGGTCCTTTTCAAAAGTCAACCAAAAGTCATTTTCTTCAAAAGAACACACAAGGAGCATGGAAAATTATTTTAAAATGAGACCAAAAACATTGGTTAGAGGACTCTTTAAGGTTTCCAAAAAGTCCAAGAACTTGGAAAAATATTGAAGTATGAGGAAATGGAAAGGTGTACAAGTTCACTGTTTTTCAAAGGGTATGCATGAAGGAAAAGGTCCAAAATCCCAAATATTTCTAAATGGGCCTATTTTCTTTTCATCCAATCTTTATCTTAAGCCCATGCACGACCCAAAAATATATCTTTCCATTTTTTATTATTTTTATTGATTATTTTATGGTTTTTTCTCATTTAAATCATAATTTAATCATATAAATAGCAAATAAATGAAAGATATGATCTTGCTTTGATTCCAAGCCAAATATCAATCAATATATGTCCCAAATTCAATCAAATTTCGTGCACTTGATTATTGGGGGAATATTGGATCAATTGGGCCAAATTTAGAAAGATTTCATAATATATTTTCAATCAAATTTCTCCAACTTGCAAATTAAGCTACAAAGAGATTTGGCCCAAGTTATTCACCCTAATTCATCCTCTATAAGTACATAAACAAATTCAGATGCAAGGGTTACAAAAAAATATGCAGTGCAAGAGCCAAAACCGAGTCCAAAAATTCCAAGAAATCTCAAAATCATTTTTGGAGTTTGAGGCCAGTTCAAAGCATTGCAAGCGTTCCAAACGATTCTCAGGAGATCACTGAAGCTATTCCAATCCTCATACACAGGCCAAGCATCCAGAATCATCGCCAATTGCTCACGGTTTGCATCACCTTAAACTTGTTCGATTGGCATTATTCATGCATCATTAGCAGATTAAATTCATATATTTGTGCTTAATATTGTGTGATGATCAATTCTGGAAATTTTGTCGTGTTATTACGCTGTTTTGATGCAGGTTCTTTTTGACCAAATTAAGGCCATAATCAGGTTCGTAAGATTCATACGAACATGTTGGAACCCTTGCGAAAAATTTATGTGCATGTTTGGGCCTATTCGCTATTTTTCAGGTGTTAAAGAATAAGTTTTTATAGCGCTTTTGTGAAAAGCGCTGTTAAAAGGGATGGCCAGAGGTTGAAGACGATGCGTGTCACCTCCCCATTTGTCTGTTTGCGCGCGCAAGTGGTTTGGAAACAAGCAGACACGGTGCATTAAGACGCACGTTCTTGTGGTGTTCCCTCAGCATCCAGCCTTCAGATCTCGCTCCTCTTTGATCCAACGCATCTGGACGTGACAGTCCACCATGGACCACACACGCGCGCTACACTGGATTATTAGATAAGTTTTCTAATTTTTTATTTATTTTAATTATATAATCTCTTATTTACTTAATTCATTATTAATATATATATATTATATGAAAAATTTCCTTTTTCCATAAAATTGTCAAAACCTTTTTTTTTAACTTTATTTTATTTTTACTTTCGATTATCGATTATTCGATTTAATTTTTATTTGTTTTAAAATAGTTTAAAAATTGTTTAAATTGTTTTAAATTAATAAATTAATTTTGAATAATCAATTAAAATTATATTTTGGCATTCTAAAATCTATATTCTATTTTTTTCATCGATTTAATTAATTAATTGAAAAACCAATAATTAATTAAATAGATCATTTTTTTTTATTTATTTACGCCCGAATCAGGGTTTACGAGAATTTGCCATACACTGAAAAAATATGTCTTTGTGCATTTTTGCAGGGTTAGCAACAGGGTTTCTCCCGACGGTGCGTCACGCCTATTACGAAGCTAAGTCCCGATTTAACCCTTATTTAAATATTTGTTATTTTATTTAAAATTAGGGTTTGCCTTCAAAATATAATGAACTCTGCCTACACTCACCTCCTTTTATGTTTGCCTTTGCCAATTTTTCAGGGTTAACCTCGAGGCTACTCTCGACTACAAACCATATCAGATCAAATCAAAAGCTAAGTCTTACATCATATTTATTTAAAAGTTCATTCTATTTTATTTTGCTTTTTTTAATTAGGATTAACATTATCTGTCAACGAATTGATAATACACTCACCCTTTTATTTTTGTTTTCTCTTTTTTTAAATTTTTCAGGGTTAGCCAACCGCCAAAGCTTAATAGTCGGTAACCCTAAAACCTAACCTCTTTTATTTCTCTGCCTTTAATTATTACTTGAGTCAGATCCGCTGGTTTCTTTTTCCCCTCCCCATATTATTGCGTGGTTAGTAATCCTAGGGAGTGATAACCCTGAATTGAACTTAGAATAACTAATTATAAGATAACTTCTGAATTAATCACGTGATTGTTGCACCCACGCACCTTTTATGGTACCCCTCTTGTTGCCTGTTGCTTGTTGCCTTGTGTTTTTGCAGAATAGCCTTGTCCCTCGAATACGAGGATACCTCAGCCATGTTGCCTTGACTAATGCAAAGATCATAAGTCCCTAATGATGCTGCCTTCGATACACTAAATATGATCTCGTCCCTCGGAAGTTGCCTACGAAGGGCTGAGGTATCCTCTGGTTGCCTAACGAAGAAGGCTATTCTGATCTGTCCCTTAGACTACCTGCCCCTCTATGGCATGGGACAGTCTTAAGGCGAACGATAATTCGATGTCCCGTTAACATCCAAACGAAAGGCTTCCTGCCCTTTTATGGCATGGATAGACCCTTTCACCCTGAAAGGCTGAAGAACATTTTTCATCTAACCAGGTAATTGCTCCTAATTGCCTTGCTCTAAAAAATCTTTTTCTACACTTTTTTCATAAACCTTCAATATGGCTACGCTCATTTACGAGCTAAAGTCCGTATTCTCTTCTTCTACATTTCTTTCAAAAGAGCAAAGCAATTAAGAGCCCATGGATAACCATGGATGCAAAGGGTGCCTTATACCTTCCCTTTGCATAAATTACCCCCCGAACCTTGTTTCTTTATTTAAAAGGTTTTTCCTGTTCTTTTAGCCTTTCTGATGTTTTGGATGAAATAAAAGTCGGTGGCGACTCTTGCTTAACCGCGACATTTTCAATAAAGTCAGTTCACCGTATTACATTAAGGTTCTTAGACAACGAGTCCAATATGAATAGGGTGGTTAACTGACATGTCCACCCCATTTAGGCTTGCCCTGCAAATTCCCGCAAAAAACTAGGGAGGATGAGGTGTGGGCCTATAACCCTAGCATATAATTGCGTCTAAATTAAAGGCATGGAATCTTCGACCCCGTTCAAGTAAAGCTACATAAGCCCGGAAACCACAATTTCCATCTTGACACACATCAACAATGTCTTCAATGTACTCATGTAAGACAACAAGAAATTGAGACAAATAAAGATATTTTGAAGACTAGTTAGAGGGTTGACTTCCAGTTGGTTTTGTACATGATCTCTTTGTAGTATGACTTCCTTACAAGCCCTTAACATACTCTCGCTACAAAGGATCACGATGCACGTGACTCTCTAGACCCTTTTCACTCTTCTTATTTCCACTTTTGACTTGTACTTTACTTGTGACGGACACATAAAATTCGTGGATGATTGTGTTAGTTCCTGAATTTTTTTCTTCATCACCTCTAACCTAAAATATCCAATGTACTAAAATATCTCTTCAACTCTTCACAGTCTTCTTCTAAACTATAGTTAATACAACACATACTCCATTCGTAATAAAAGTATCTAAAAAAAATCAAATATATCTTGCTTCAAATTTTGAAAAAAAACATAAGAGTAATTTGAATTATTTAACAATCTTCTAAAATTTAGACAAAATAAAATTTGGTTTTTTAGAATTATTTATTGTTATCAATATATCTAGTTTAAAATTTAGACAATAAACATTTAATTTGTTTTATTTGTTTTACTTATATTTTAATAATTTTACTATTGAGTAAATGTTATATAAGGATAAATTATAAAAAAATTATTTCAAGATCCTACTACTAACAATTTTTTAGTAGAGATTTTAAATAAAAAAATTCAAATGAAAAATATATACTAGCATAATCTTCTTTATCTTATAAATTTAAGTTTTTTAGAAATATTTTTCCATCCAAGAAAAGCAATAGTTTTTAAAGAAAATATTTATTTTGGGCCTAAGCCTCAACGATTTTAACAAAATTAATTGATGATCGGTCATGTAAGGGAAATTTAGGCTGGGCATTTATACAAAAGATAAAACTAAGATTTGGACAAGTCACCCCACACATAAACCTGACACCTCACTAAGAATCGCATATGCCACCCGCACTCATTTTTTGTAGGGCGGGAAAATGTTTTAGGCCTGCACACTCAATAAAATTTGTCCTGTCCCACTAGTACAAAAATGTTAATTTACACCCGTTTTTTATTAAATTTACACCCATTATTTTTAATAAAAATCGGGTGTATATCCACAGGGTGAGAAATGTCTAACGAATTTACACCCGTTATTTTTAACAAAAATCGGGTGTAATTAGGCGTAATTACGTGTTTAATTACACCCTGTTTTAACAAAAATCGGGTGTAATTGGGCGTAATTACGTTTTTAATTACACCCTGTTTTAATAAAAATCGGGTGTAATTGGGCGTAATTACGTTTTTAATTACACCCTGTTTTAATAAAAATCGGGTGTAATTGAGCGTAATTACGTTTTAATTACACCCTATTTTAATAAAAATCGGGTGTAATTGGGCTTAATTACATTTTAATTACACCCTATTTTAATAAAAATCGGGTGTAATTGGGCTTAATTACGTTTTAATTACACCCTATTTTAATAAAAATCGGGTGTAATTGGGCTTAATTATGTTTTAATTACACCCTATTCTAATAAAAATCGGGTGTAAATATATTCTTAATTACCCCCTATTTAAGTAAAAATCGGGTGTAAATACGCCATTTATAAATGAACAATTATATCTATTTACACCCTATTTCATAAACACCACTTAGTTATATTTTATTTTCAGTCATAATATTGTAAATACTATAAAATCATACACATAAAAATCATATTTTAACTAAGTCAAAATATTTTTAATATTAACCAAAAAGTATACAAAATCATGTACAGTCATAATATTTCAAGTATTATAAAATCATACACATAAAAATTATATTTTAACTAAATCATAACACTTTCTTCATATATAATTTTACGCCATGCTTGACGGTTAGCTTCGGTGTTCTCTAGTCGAATTGAATCCAACTACTTTCCACATGTAGCATTGGATTCATCCATGGCCAAAATACCACGTCCTGGAGAAGCAATTGTTTTCTGTATCCAAAAAAACAAGACACAAGAAATTATTACAAGAGCCACATGTATCAATGGTAACCATACCGAGCCGTTGATAGTGCCCCTCCGAGAATATGACGAAAATGCCCGTTCAAGAAACACAGAACGAGGACTATCAAAATCACTAGTTGTCTTAGAAGACCTATTCCTTGAGTGAGCTACAGTATGAGTATCTACACAACAATGTTAAACCCATTAATTTATTATCGTTTCCTCTTTCTCATAGAGATAACTTAGTTATATAAACTAAAAACAAAATCCAAAATTCTACATTTCTTAAACAAATAAGAAAAGGAAAAAGAAAAGGAAAGAACAAAAAAAGTAATAATTATAAGATGCTAATTCTACTATCAGAAAAATGCATAATATTCTGAATTGATGAATATATAAAACGATAAAAAAAATAATCAGGCATAGAAATTACCAGTGTGATTAGATGAAGATGCAAAATGGTGGGCTGAACTAGTAACACTTCCATTACTTCTCAACCATTGTGGAACTAAAGCACGTTCACTTTTCACAAACCTCTTTTGTAGTATTTCTTCCAGAAACAGCCTAATTTTTCTGACCCACGGCAGTTGTTAAGCCACTGGAGCAATGTGATGTATCAGATGAAGATCAAAGTTGAAAGAACACGGTTTTCAAACTAAATCTCTAGGTAAAAGAAAGTAATAACATGTATAAAAATGATGAATAACGATATTGATATTTGGAGATACTGATACGGTCATGTCGAGCCGAACTATTAATCAATAGTTGTTAAATAAATGAGTGAGCCGAACTGAAAGTTATGATCATATCCAAAATAATGAATAGGTGATATAATAATGACTATTCTTCAAATCAATTGGCTAGTTGTCAAATCAACAAGTACTATTAATCAAAAAGAAAAGAAAAAGAAAAAAAAAATCAACAAGTATTAATTCGTAAACAAGTTGAGAGAGTTCAAACTACCATATCTCTATGTCTATTAATACTCTAATCTAAAATATATAGCTATTAATACACTTGTTATAAAGATTAGGAATACAAGTACTAATATTAATTTTTGTCAAAATAGTATAGACATCAAAATAACTATCTTAAGCGCTTTAAAAAAGCAAAGCATCTAAAATGACTTATTGTTGTACAATCTCTTTGAGGAATTGAGTTGCTGGAACAAGTGAGGTGATTAATTTCATCAAGGTTACTTATTGGAGGTGTATTATTATATGTAAGGATTTATGGGTAGCTAATTTATATTTTAATTATTGAATAAATTAAAGTTAACTATATTTAATTGCATGGTATCCATAATTTGTACCCTTTTCTTGAAGATTGGTCAACCAGAATCCATACCTGTTTCTATATTTGGGTTAGATTTGTGATATTATGATAATTATGAACTAAATATATCAACGTGACAGCTAACTAAATGAAAGGGAAAGAGCATGCTGATGAGCCACACAATGAAACGTGCAAAATCAACACTCTACATGTCCTAACTAACCACTAGACATTTTAACAACTAACTATTACTAATAACTTTGGTATTGACCTGAGTTTTAATACTACTGGTATAAAAGTTGTTCCCATCGAAAAGCGATACATCCAAAGCAATTACTACTACTTCATACCTGTAGGTGTTCGGAGTTATATCATGTCATGTTTAATTGTGTTAAATTTAAGGGGTGTATAAGTTAATTGTGTTAAATAACCCAATAGCAGGCATGGCAAAACAAGAAAGATAAACATAAGCTGCAAAGTAGCACCATCAGTATCACATATTAGTACACAGGAAATAATAGATATGAAAGAAGCACAATACTCTGAGTTCTATGTCTCTCTTTCAGCCCTCTCATCATTCTGAGAACAAAAGGTGAGTCTCTTATCTCTAGATATATAGCTACAAAGCTTCTTATCTCTAATCACAGTAGAGGTTATATATACTATAGAAAAAGAAAACATGCATTGCAAGATGGAGTGCACCTAGATACAATGAAAATGGATAGAATTATTACGTTGTTGTGTTTGTCGCTGTGATGACTCTTGTTCCCTCCCCACCTGGAGCAAATGGATAGAAATGTCTGTCTATCAATATCTAATCTAATTGACTGCACAGACAGTGCAAACTGCTCTTCTGCAACCTTTAAATTGTTCAAGTATGGCTTTACTAATCTTGATGCTAATTTTTCCGTGATTCCATCACTCGAAACAAGCAACTCACATCTGCCAATTTAATATAAAGAGAAACAACAAAACATGATCTTAAACACTAACTAGCAGAAAAACAATGAAACATAATCCGAAAATCCAACGAATCATATACATACCTTGAACGCTTCGGAAACAATTGCAACACGGCATAGTCAAGAAGAGTGTCAGACCTCATTTTCATCTATTTAAGGTAACACTGCACCACTCTTCAGATCATTTCAATTTTCACAATCATTTCTGTATAGAACCAATCATAATCAGCAAAAATGCATACAAGAAATCCCATTTCCTACAACTTAGATAACAGTATGCTCACTTTTTTTCACTCTTGAAGTTTTTGATTTACTTTTACTTTTGGGCTTTACTGGTGATCTCATTTGAGTTTGAGTACACACTGTAATCTTCTTTACAGAATTCTTCACGTTTTCTGTTCAGAAAAGAAAAAAAAAAGTATACTTAATATCACTTTTAAGTTCTCAAATAAAATTAAGAACACAATCAATATTCTAATTTCCTTCTAAGTTTTGACCAGATATAAAGAGGCGTAAAAATGCCGCATTGAATGAATATTGTTCATGGAGTTGGTAAATTCCCAAACCTGCATTATCATCGTCGCTGTCTTGTTCACTTTGTTCGACAGTACTTGGTTTAAGTTGAAACCCTTCCCAATCTATATCCTTTGGTAAGATCTGTTGGCATTCATTTTGGAACAAATATAAAAAGATATTCATCAAAATCTATAGATCAATATTCATTACAAAATCTACTTGATCATTGTTCATTACTTAAACTCAGGACTAGAGCCTAGCAATAGTAGTTTATCATCATGAGATGCAAATGGACTTAAAACTGCAATACACTAGTCAAATTTGTTTGCTGCTGATTCATTGAATGTAACAAAAATGGAAATACCTTTTTCATATCAACCCAACAGGAAAACTCTTTCGGTGTATTAGCAGCATAGATCACTTTATACATTCCCTGCAAAGAATAAAATTAAGATTTTGACCAATTTATAATGCATACAATTTAAGAAGAAAAATAGAAATTCGCAAAATAACATCAGGAATGCATAACAAGGCATCAATTTTTTCTCTCCTAGCTATTTTTTTCCTTTTCTATTTCATCAATTCATTACCAAGTCACATGTCTAAACAATAAATGAACTCCAAATTCTTCACAATCAATCCTAAAGCCCCATAAAAATTTATATGTTGGGATCTTGAGCAGTCATGCATGAGGTCATTGTTTGCTTTAAAGTTCTAACATTATAGGAGATATATGACCACATCTTATCTAAAATAGTACCATTGAATGTTTCTTCCTCACACTCTAACACATAGTCTATTACATATGCTACTGCCGGTGTTACACAGCATATACTAAAAAAAGGTGTAACATCACATATATATTCAATTATAACCTATAACTAAACTATAAGCTATTCTTTTCATGTAATCAACCCCAACCAAGACATAAACAACAGTTTCATAAACTCTGTCATCAACATACGAAGATCTTTATTCTATACTCTCCAAAACTTACCTAAGATTCTGATCATCCACTTCAGTTTCCATGGACTTAACCCTGCTTTCTATTAACTTCACATTCAGATTCCAGTTTCTCAATTTTGAACTTCAATATACACCTCAAATTTTGAACTTCTATTTTGAGTCCCAATAGAAAAGGTAGAAACAATCAGGTCCTCTCTTTTCTTCACATCCACCTTAAATTCTAATTTTATGTTGAGAATGTAAATAGTTTTTCAGCATGCATGTCAATGATGTCATAGCAGAAATAAATTGCTAAATCTAAGTGTATTTGATATAAACTGTTTATATTTTCCTAAATGCCAAAACAATAACTGATGAAACCAAATATACCATGCATTCTACTAGAAAGGACCATTGATTACAATTTACAATAGAAAAAACAAAAACCAAGTTCAGTCATAAAAAGTTAGATTCATCATCCTTTCAGTTTCACATTGTAAATGGAAATAACTTTAACAAGATCTATCAATGGACACAATCCTATTTACCTGCGTAAGTCTGGATGAATCAGACTCCAAGGCAGCAAGCTTTTTCTGGTTTTCCAGTATCGTCGAGCATATCTCAACCTTAGACTTATTCATCTTCTCCGTATCTCCAACCACTTGCGCAATTTCAGATTTCACTGCTTATAATAATCACGAGAATGTTAAAAATGTAAGAGATCACAAATCTACAGAAAATTACATTCTGAGATTCTAATTCCATATAGTTACAAAACTTTGTTTGTTTCACTTCTTAGACTCTAAGCCGTGTTTGGATCAACAAAAATGACGTTAAAAGTTAAAACTCAACGCGAATTTGAACTTAAACTGAACAGCTCTGCATATGATAATAAGAAATTTAGATGTATGAGATTCCAAATCTATCAATACTCTAGCAATTTCGATTGTTCAGATCTTGGATAACAGACATTGTTTAGATAGATGAAAAAGATATTGAAATACAGTGCGAATTTGAAGGAAAACTAAACCGCTGCATATGATAGCGATGAATTTCGATGTATGCGATATCAAATCTACGAATACTATATCGTTCATACAATATATTCAGCAAACTTTGATTGTTTCACTCCATAGACTATAAACAGTGTTTGGATCCATGAAATAAGCACGACAATTCGACGCGAATCTGAGATTTAACCTGAATTGAAATCGCTTTCCAAAGTGTGGATGTTTGTCATCTGCATTTGCTCTTCTGCAGAAATCCATGCCAATTGAAATTTCACATAAGATTAACCCTATACAATTAACCTAAACCTAATTACATGAAAATAAATCGAAAAAACTCAAATCGGCACCTGATACGACAAGCCCAAAGTGTTGAAACGATCTTGGATCCCAAAGAAGATTGAGAAAAGCGCTGAAGCGATGATGAAAGCCCTTGTAACAGGAGCATTTGCTGTGACACACAATCATAAACAAGCATTTGAATGCGAATCGAATAAGGGAATATTTGGGAAGACTTTGTTTCAGAGAAGGTTAGAATTTTAGTGTTTGAGAAGGAGAATGGAAGATTTGAGAAGAATAAACCTGATGTAATATAAAATTTATGTTTAGAAGAGTTTTGTTGAAAATTGGGTTTAGAAAAACTTGATTGCATTTCACTGCTATGAAATTAGATTAAACATTCAATTTTGATAAGAGTTTTGTTCAATCCTACAAAATTAAATTATTTTTTTCAGTCAGTTAATATTTATTAATTTGTTAATAATGTTTAAATTATTCTATTCACTTAAGAAATTTAAGCTCATTAATTTGTATGTAATGTTTAAATTATTTATTAATATGTCATTATATATTTTGAGTTATAAAATTAAATAAATTTTTTTAGTTTATATAAATTTACACCCATTTTTTAATTTAACGGGAGTAATTGTGATTTGATTATAGTAATATTTTTAATTTACACCCGATTTTAAAAAATAAGGTGTATATTGTCACCTGATAATGTTTAAAATGACACTTTATTTACAAAATTGCCACCACATTTTTTATTTACACCCTTTTTTAGTATATTGGGTGTAAATTTTAAAATTATATTAATCTTTTTGTACTAGTGTCCCACCCTTTTTTTGCGGTCTCTTGCAGCGGGGCGGGCGTGCATGTTTGCCACCCCTTTGACCTATTTTACTGTTATGTCCTTGTATAATATTTATGGGTTTTAAAAATGTGTTTTCTATTATCGAATTTTTCTATGTAATATAATATTGTAATAAAATACCGAATTTTTCGAGTTTAGTTTAAGAAATACCGGATATTTAACAAATATCCAAAAAAAATGCATTTTTTTCTAAAAGTTGTATGATTCAATATCATATTTTTAAAATACTCGGTGCATTTATCCGGTGTTTTTAAAATATTTGATAACCTATACAATGAACATGATATTTTGAAAATTTTGATATATACCAAATTTTTCGAATATTTGGAAATTTTGGCAGTCAGTGTGCTTCTTTTAAAAGTTTTGTTTTTTGAATTAATTTTTTGTCATTTTTAACAAAACAGTATGACAATATTAACATATTGTATCAAAAGTATCTTTACAGTAACAACTAACCAGATAAAATATATACATATTATGCAAAATATACTACAATATCAATACAAAACAAATTATGTTGACTTCCTAATTTCTTCTTCCTAATGCCTTATACATTTCGCATATGTTATTTCCTATGCTCTTGAACCTTCACTATAGTTCTGTCTCCAGCGGTCAATGAAAAGAGGAAATGGACAATCGGGTTTCAACTTCACTTGAACCAAATGACTGTTTTTAACAAAACCAAATGTATTAAGCTTTTTTCTACTCTCATCCATGAATGGAGATATCACTAGTGGGAAGAAAGTAATGTTAAGATTCTTGTACAATGAGACCAATATGACTAGGGTTAGAAAATGGGCATGCTCGCCCCACAAAAGCCCTAAAAAAATAAGGCGGGACGAGGCTAGCATAGTAAAGGGTGCGGGCCTAAGACCTTGGACCTCCCCGCACTAAAAGTAAGGGCGGGGTGGGGCAGGCCCGCGCGTACAACACCTTGTCCATGATCTATTTATAGTCTGACTTCTCTACAAGCCCTTAGCATACTCACACTACGAAGGATAACAACGCACATGAATCTCTAGGCCCTTTTTACTCTTCTTATTTCCCCTATGTGGCTTGTACTTTACAGGTGGTGGGCACATGGAATTTGTGGATGGATGTGCTAATTCCATAACTTTTTTCTTCATCACCCTCTAACATAGAATATCTAATATACTAGAATTCCTCTTCAACTCTTCACACTCTTCTTCTCAATCCAACTATGTCCTACTATCTTCGTGAGTAACTTCATGATCTTCAATGGTTAATTTCTTCCAAAACAAATGAATCGATTTTAATGGAACATGCTCACCTTGTATTTGAAGACTGACAATTTGACATTCACAAGGTATCCCATGTGTTGTTCTAATGAAGAAACCACATGCATCTTTTTCAGAACCAACAAAATTTACTCTTTCCTGCACCTTTCCAACGTGTTGTATACATTGTCTTGAAACGAAGTCGTGCAATTTAGAGTAAAATAGAGTGTTATACCGATGCTTAATGTTGGCAATACTTTTTGAAATGATAATTTGATTGAACGTAGTTGCAACTTCAACATGGTGTTCACAGCATCACAACTTTTACATAAATCTCCTTGGCTAGTAGTCAACATGTTTTTTAGTCTCCAATGAGCATCCTTAATCCAAAAAACTATAAATAGAAAAGGATGTTATAGATGTATCATTGGTAATGTAATACAATCAAATCAACATTGATGTGCGTGTTTGTTGTTATTTTCTCTTAATGAGTGACGCTATTAGTCCATGCAACAACAAACCTTTCTTTTTAGGGTGTCAATCATGTTTCGTGTAGATACTGAAGATATAAAGGAATATCGACACATACTACTTCTAAATGTTTCAAGTGTTCCACAAACTGAAACTCCATATTCGAATACATGATTTTTTCTATAGATCTATAAAATGCTCTTGCATATTAGATTCCACATACTCTTTACACTTTATACTAACATTTTTTATATGGAATAAACACAGAAAATGAGTTGAGTTTGGGAACACTACTTCCATGGAATTCTTCAATGCAAATTCCCGACCTATCACCATAACCTCTGGTAGCAACTTCTCGGATGCAAATAATTAATTCATCTTCTTCAGTGTTTATGTGAAGTTTTCCTCTCTTTTATGTTCCAAATAGGCAATTCCAACTGAAAACAACAATCTCAAATATTGGGAGTTAGTACCTATTTGTTTTATTTGTACTGTCAAAAATATTAAATTTAATCAACAGTTTCCCTTAATCAAATATAGGAAAAGTTGCATTTTTTTTGGAAGGCAATACCTGTTAGCTTTGTAGGTACAATCAAAATTTAACACCAAATGAAACATGTTCAACAACTTCATTGAATTAGGATGCATCCAAAAAGTATCAACAACAACATTTGATTTGGTCCTATTTTTGAACTAGTACGTGTATTTCTCTTCATGAATTAGCATTAGCAGATGTTACATTTCAGTCAATGGACCTTTCTTGCTCGTCCGATATGTAGATCTTGCCTTATACATTCTATCTTTCAAAGCAACAACTTTTTACCTCGAAGCCATAGTGTATTTTGTCATGTCATTCACCGTTTGTCTTTCATTATCTTTTAAATGGCATAAGATTTCATGGCTATCTAAATCCGTAGGTAGTTTATGATTGCGAAACCCACACCTTACCATCACCTTCCAACCGCTACCATTTGGCACAGATCTCAGCATAAATAAACATTTAACTTTCATACTATAACTGCCTTCAAGGGAATTCTTCTTTTTGTAGTTTCCTCCTCTCTCACAACCCATAATCAATTTATTTTTCTTCCCTCTAGTCCCATATGTGGTATTAGAATAAACACTAACAACAATTATACCATGTTGTATACCAATGGACTTTGCCTATATTAACACGTCAACTTGGGAGGGGAATATATGTCATTTACAACATATAAAGAATGAATTATCAATGACAAAGATACTGAAAGTCTATTAAATTTTGAACACAATAAAAACAAAACATGCAAGTAAAATATACAGCATCAATGGTGAAAAACTGCGTAAAATATATGGAGGAACCATCAGGATCTGGACTGCACAAATCAAGAATTTTGAACTAATGGATTTTTTATTCAAGGCAAAAAATCGAGTATACAGGAATTTTCACAAAAATCCATATTTTTTATGTTTATTGGATTTTTAGAGGAATTCGATAAGAAAGACATGATTCCCGTGAAATACTGGATGTTTGTTTTTTTGGAAAAATGTGGAATTACCACGTCGAATTTATAAAAAAAAATCGGTAAAAATCCCCAGAAATACCCGATTTTCTAAAAAAATGCAACATTTTTCCAAATAATACCTGAATTTAGAAATATATGCCAAATATTCATAAAGTTTTTTCAAAAATTCGGTAAAAATGCATCGTTTCACCCATTCTGAAATATTTTGTACCAAATTTTGTTAGAAGTATCAGATTTTTCAAAATTTACAACTTCTCAAGAGTAAATTTTTGTGACCAAATGTAAATTTTTTATAGGTAAATAATAAGAAGAGCATTTTAGTCAAAATGAATACGCGAGGGAGGGGGTGCCAAGTTTAAGTATGGGGGTGGCAAGTAAAAATCTCGATAAAACTATGAGAAAAATCTACCAGGCAGCTCATCAAAACTTGGCACCCCACATACCAATGATTTTACCTTAATATCCATACACCATTAAAATCAACATATTTTGGATTTTTTAAAAAAAAAACTCGTGTTAGCTCGAAGATTTTGGGGAAAATATCGAAATTTTACACTTAAGTAACGTTTTCTATTTTATTTATGAGTTTTTGCAGAATATTTTCCCAAAATACCAGATTTTCCACATAATACATGGATTTTAATAGAATTTTGAAAATTGGCCGTATCAAATTTATGAAGTTATACCGGAGTTTTTTCCTAATATCCAATATAATCAATTTTTTGATGAATTTTTACCACTTTCTTCAAAGTATTTGGCATATTACTATATGTTTTTAGCGGATTTTTAAAATAGTCAATATAAAGCTATGCAGTTTAACATGATTTTTTAAAAATTTTGATATGGTTAAAAATTTTGGTGATCGAATATTTTTAAAAGTTCCGTACGCATAGGGGAATGGCTGTATTTTTTAAATATCCGGTTAGACAATAGAGTTTTTTATTTTTGTTTCGTTTTGTTTTTGTTTTGTTGTGTTTAGCAAGGAGAAGAGGAAGAAATGGAAATATTATAACTAGAATGAATGAGAGACCTGTTTCAAAAGGATTCGATGGAGATGTTACTAATGATATTAGTTAATTATTTTTGGTTGTTTTGACTATTTTATTTTGAACTGAATTATATTTAAACTGTAACTTAACTTGGCATTGAATGATATGAAATTAGTATCACATTAGTGTAGCAACATGCTTAAAAATTTACGTTCAAACGAGTCGCCGCTCAATTTATTTGGGCAAGTGAGAAACCCATAAAAAAAGAGAGATTTTGGGTAAGTAGGTAAATTAGGCAAAGGGAAGGTGTTAGGCACCCTTTGCCTCCCTTGTACTCAAGGGGACCCATTTAGCCTTTAGGTTTTATAAAAAAGTTTTGACAATTGTTGACTAATATATTAAAAATAATATGCCCTTTGGCCAAAAGGGTAAAACCTCAAAGATTTTAATAGAGTCATTGTCAGATCGAGACAACAATGGCTAGCCAAAGACCATGTATGGCAAAAAGGGGCGAAAGACCATGTATGGCAAAAAGGGGCCATTGTCAGATAGAGACAACAATGACCAAATGGCCAAAAGCCAAAATACGTGTATAGTAAAAAGATAGGCCATTGTCGAATCGAGACAACAATGGCCATAACAGATAGGGCCACCAAAGGTTAAAACCATATATAGTAAAAAATAGACCATTGTCAGATCGAGACAACAATGGTCAAAGGCCAATGGCCAAGTATATAAAAATACGGCCTCAATGCGTCATCATTAGCCAAAAACCTTTAAAAGATAAAAAAATATTGTAAAGAATTAAAATTCAACAGAAGCCTCAAATATTCATCATTGGCCAAAACAAAGATTTTTTTTAAAAGGGGGGCCTCATAGGTAATCATCGGCCAAAAAGTTTGAGTGATTTGAAAATTGCATTTGAAAGGGGAAAGGGTTTTTCAGCCATTGTCATTTAATCGACAACGACATGTTAGGGTTGTTCAAGACAACCCTAAGACAAACCCTCGGATGGAGAAGAGAAGCGTAGTAAAAAACGTAGAAAAAGTTGAAAAAAATGTTTTAGAAAATTCTACGTGAAAGTGAAAAAAGGTCCCCTAATAGGATTGTCAAAGGTCCTATTTATAATGGGAAATTTAGGTTAAAAATCCAAAATCGAAATAACCCATATCCAAAAGCCCAACAGCCCATTTTTTGAAAATTGGCAAAAATAGGAGAAAATGTGTGAAAATGTTACTTATGGGATTCGAACCCACGACTTCTTATTTGCAAGCCTTGCTTCCTTACCAATTGTGCTATGTTATTTATTTGTAATAAAAAGCCAATTGAAAGTGTATGAAGCATAGACAAATATTTTCTATTTATTAAAATATAAATAGTTTAAGAGTAAACTATTATATTTTTGATAGAAACAAATAATTACAAAATCCAAAATATTGTAGATAAACCGAGGAAGTTTATAAAACCCAAGTTTAAAAATAATTTTGAATCCTAAAATTGGACCTCATATTCTTATGAATAATAAGCCCAATTAAATACACACTTTTACTTAATGTATACCCCTATCTTTTGAATTGGACAATTTAGAGAATGGTTAATCTTTTGAAATGGGCTTGCCAATCAAGATGTCAAGTCCACTAGTTTGATATACACCCCTTGTAGAAGTTGTACTACGTCTCAGTTAATAAAATGTAATAGCAATAGGGCAAATTTTGGGGTATGACAGTTGCCCCTATTTAATTATTCTTAGACTGAATGGCGTGAGAATGTGCAGGTCTCACGCCTTTCGGATCGAAGAGTTATTAAATAATGGAAGACCCCTGAATTTTCCGATAAAAATAACCTGCTAAAGCCTAGAGATTAACATAGCAAGTGCTCGATGATGCATGTGTTTAGTTGCGTGCTGTGTAGTTTTGTTTTAACCTGTGATTAGGCGTTTTACCTGTGAATAGGTGCCTTTGGCCTGTGAATAGGCATTTTACCTGTGAATAGGTGCCTTTGGCCTGTGAATAGGCGTTTAGCCTGTGAATAAACGTTTTACCTGTGTATAGGTGCTTTTGGCCTGTGAATAGGCGTTTTACCTGTTAATAGGTGTTTTTGGCCTGTGAATAGGCACTTATCATGTGAATAGGCGTTTTACCTGTGAATAGGTGCTTTTGGCCTGTGAATAGGCGCTTAGCCTGTGAATAGGCGTTCTTGACCAGTGAATAGGTGCTTTTACAAGTGAATAGGTGCTTTTACCTGTGAATAAGTGCTTTTACCTGTGGATAGGTATCTTTGGTCTGTGGATAGTCGTTTAGCCTGTGAATAGGCGTTCTTGACCTGTGAATAGGTACTTTTACCTGTGAATAGGTATCTTTGGCCTATGAATAGGCGCTTAGCCTGTGAATAGACGTTCTTGACCTGTGAATAGGTGCTTTTACTTATGAATAGGTGCGTTTACATGTGAATAGGTGCTTTTACCTATAGATAGGTATCTTTGGCCTGTGGATAGGCCTTTAGCCTGTGAATAGGCGTTCTTGACCTGTGAATAGGTGCTTTTACCTGTGGATAGGTATCTTTGGCCTATGGATAGGAGCTTAGCCTGTGAATAGGCGTTCTTGACATGTGAATAAATGCTTTTACCTGTGGATAGGTACCTTTGGCCTGTGGATAGGCGCTTAGCCTGTGAATAGGCGTTCTTGACCTGTGAATATGTGCTTTGTAAGGATTTGCCAGGACGAGAACTGGACTTTGTAAGGATTTGCCAGGACGAGAACTAGACTTTGTAAGGTCTTGCCAGGACGAGAACTGGACTTTGTAATGATTTTCCGGGACGAGAACTGGACTTTGTACTAATTTGGATTTTCTAATGAAAATTGGGCTTTTGTGATATGTAGTATATGAATGTACCAGATTTTATGCATGGTTTGATGCTGGAGTGAAGCGACATGATTAATGCATAATAATTATTCGGATGTTTCAATGGGTATCCCTGTGGTGGGCCATTAACTGATTAAGGCTAAAGTGAATGTTTGCGTATATTGGTAATGCTTATGTACATGTGCAGAATGTTTATGAGCGAAATTTCAAATTTCAGTCTCCTTCTAGACCATTGGGTCCTTAACCAATACCCCGATACCCTCTTTTTGTTGATATAGAATTGTATTTGTGTTTGGATGTATGTGGATGTCGAAGTGCTGATGAAAATTTGGGCTTTACGAAGTTAGGTTTATGCTATGTCAGATGAATGAAATAATATGTATGACTCGATGCAAGGGCGAAGTGCTTTGATGAATGCATGTTTTAAGTATGTTTGAATGATGCCCCAATGATGGGTTATGGATAACGAAGGTGTAAAGAGATGTATAATGTAACAAGGTTACTTGTCACACGATGGTAGGGCATTATGCTAGCATGATTTCCAAATACTTGTTTTGACTACGAAGATTTCAGACGTAGGAGAGAGATTCACTATGGATTGTGAAGATATGAGGAAAGTTTCCCCTTTGAGGTATGTCTTGCCCTAATTTGTTGGTTATTCGTAGAGATTTATCTTGATATGAGCTTGGACGTAGTTTTATCGTAGTATGCACTTGAGATGGCTAGCCCCACTATTTGATTTTCGAAATACTCCACGCCTTTGACTTAGATGAATTCGATATGCACTGCCCCAAAATTTGATAATTGAAAGGTCTCCCATCGATCTCTAAGATATGGAGGAAGTACCCTTAAAATTAACTTACCATACTAATTTGATATGCACCGCTTCAACATTTAGAAGTTGAAAGGTCTGCCCTCAATCTCTAGGATTTGGAGGGCTAACCATGGTGTGATATCAATTTGGTACGGATTGCCCCTGACGACTAGAAACTATGCCCAGGTTGATAAGTCTTAGAATGGTTGCTCCCAACATTTGAAAAACGTGCCCTTTAATCTGAAGGAAGTGTCCTTAGAGAGAACATAAATTTTACCATGTCGTGACACGAACTTGATATGCACTGTACCAAAATTTGATAGTTGAAAGGTCTGCCCTCAATCTCTAGGATATGGAGGGCTAACCATGGTGCGATATTAATTCGATACGGATTGCCCCAAGTCTTCGAGTCTTTGTACTTGAAGTCGCTTCGAAAAAGACTTGGATCCTACACGCTGTAAGATGAAGTTGATTTGAAATGCCCCTCATCTCCAGGATCTAGAGGAAGTACCCTTAGAAGGAACCTGAGTCTTTTTGTACGAATTTGATATGTACTGCTTCAACATTATATAGTCGAAGGGTCTGCCCTCGATCTCCGGGATATGGAGGGCTAACCATGGCGTGATATCAAAATCGATACGGATTGCCCTAAGAATCTTGAAAATTTGTACTCGAAGTTGCTTCAAAATGGAACCTAGGTCCACCATTAAGATATGAACTGCCCCCAATATTTGAATTTTGAAGGATATGCCCCTGATTGTTATTGCTTCGAGATGTGACCCGAATGAATGCCCCTAGTCAATAGGATCTTTTGATTATGTGCCCCTATGATCATTGGGATTTTGCCCGTGATTAGGAGAAACTCTTAGGTGTTTTCCCCTAATTAGAAGCTTCTTGGAATGATTCACCAACGTCAAAATCTCCTTGATGCTAAGAATTGATTTGACAGTAAAGTTATACCCTTTGAAAAGTAATTCTTAGTTATGCACATGCCAGTTTTGAAATTGAAGTTCGTTATGAAATAGAAATGGATGATAAGATATGGAAGATGCGAAGAATCTTTATGGATAGTCATTAACAAACAATAGGAGTTAGTTTAACCAATTTTATGCCAAGTATGTTTTCATAGTTAACCTTGCTTCAATTAGGGCTTTTGAATGTTGTATCGTGGTCGTGGTTCGTGGTTTAAGAAGCAAAGGATATATGGCTCAAAATTTATTTAGCCCACCCCATTCTCCTTAGTATTCTCCAATCCTAAATTCGATTAATCCAATAAATGTATTCAGTTTGCAAGAGAGTTTTTTTGTTCCGATGATGAGCAGAAGCATTAGTGAAGATCCAAGCGTTGATGGGAAGATTTAATGATTTAGCAGTCACAAGATTATCCTCTACTTTTTTGTTTTTGTTTTACCCCTTATTATTTTTTTGCATGGACCAATTCTTTTGAATTTGGTCCATCGGGACGATGCCCTAACTTTTGCCTAAGTCACGTTTATTTTACTTTATGGAATTTTATATTTGACTTAGTGGGCCCTCTTTTCTTAAAATTTTTCTTTTTGGATTTCGAATAATGTGACTGCCATGTTGACTTTGGTTTGTGAGTTTTAACTTTGTTTCTTCTTCAATCTTGAACGATGCGTCGTGGATTTTATCTTCATTGATTCCTCTATATTGGATGATGAATGCGAGGATGAAGATGTGCTTGAACCTTTGCTTAGATGGACTGATTCTCCTGGGATAAGAATGCATCATTGAATTAATCGAAGTTTACCCTGCCCCAGGTTAAGATTAAGGTTAATTTTGAAAAATAGAAACAAACTCCAACTCCTAGCTTGAGGGGGTTGACTACGGATTAACTCCTTATTTCTCCAAGTGTTTAGGAATTGAAACAATGACTTACCTCATCAGCTCGGTCTTACATTGAAAGCATATGTTTAGCAAAATTCAGTTAGTTATTCTCCCTTAAGTTTGTTAATAATTGAAAGTGGCAAGTTGAAATGGAATCAAAGAGTGAAGATGGAAAGTCGTAGTAATGAAGAAGCAAATGAATTATTTCCAAAATATGCATGACTTTCTATTGAATTACTAATCGAAAGGTACAAAATTTTACACCAAATACAACTTAGCAACTAGGAATTTACAATTCGAAATGATAAAACCTATTGATCCTAGGGACAATCTCCTTTGTTGATCCAATAATTTTGTTTTACTTCTTATTTCTCTGACTTGTAGAAGTAAAGGCTGATTTTTTACTTTCCTTGGGCATACCAATTTTGTTGTTAGGGCAGTTGATCTTAATATGGGGAATCACCAATGATAATTGAATCTGAGGCGTAGGCATGGACGTAGGCGTAGGTATGTAGTTTGTGAAGTGATGGGTAACTTTTTCTCCTTGTAGGACCAAGCTCATTTGAATCACCAATAGTTAATTCTCCTCTCTCCATAGTTTAAAAATTTCTTGGACTTGCTTTGAATTCGTTCTTGAGCGTCAAGAAATAAGCTAGCATAGTTAGCAATGGATAAGGGCGCAGGTGGAAATGCAAATGCAAATGTATGAATGTATGAATAATGCGTGGGAAACCCCTACGGGCTAGGGATTATGATAGATAGATGGAAATCCTTAAAGGATAGGGAATGCGTAGGAGAGAGCACATGGTGACCATTCAACAGTCACCAGATCACATGGCCGTCGGGAGGCCACGCGACGTGCATTAACGAAAATGTCCTTCGTGGGAAGGTTCCATATGAAGAACGCAACGTATCTAAGGATAATGATAGACGAAGGGGAATCCCTACAGGCTAAGGATGAATGATGTATGGACGAAAATCAAAACCCTACAAGTTAGGGGACGCGTGGGAGAGAGCACATGGTGACTGTCCAAGACAGTCACCAGATCTCATGGCCATCTGGAGGCCATGTGACGTGCATTAATGAAGATGTCCTTTGTGGGAAGAACAAGATCTTACAAAAAGTACCAACACAAACAAAAAGAAATCCCTACAGGCTAGGGAATGCAACAAACAATGAAAATCCCTACATTCTAGGGAATGCATGGAAAAGAACATATGGTGACTGTTCATGATGGTCACCAGATCTCATGAGTCGTTCGCTTCAAATATAATGGCTCTTAGAATAGATATCGAAGGGCGTAGATTAAAAGTCTAATAAACTGATGGTTTGGATCGCATATTGACGTCAACAGATCCCATGGACCGTTTGCTTCAAATCTAATGACCCTCGGAATAGATATCCAAGGGCATAGATTCAAAGTCTAATGAACAGAAGGCTTGGAATGCATACTGCCTAAGGATATACGGTATGCGAGCACTTGGGGATCCATCAAGAGCCTCCTCATCACGTGGCCTCATGAGGCCACATATTGCGCATTTGGGGACAGAGGGACGTCCACTTAAACCAACATCTGAGAGGTCTTATAGACAATGTCAGATTAAAAGGGAATCTCTACAGGCTAGGGATCCAGGTTAAGCGAAAAATACCTTACGAGTCTATGGGAAGATACTCGTAGGAGGTAACCCTACGTAGACTTAGATTTACTAGGTAATGCTCCTCTCGGGGTGGCTTCCCATGAAGGGTGGGATGATAAAATTACCTTAGTACGTAGGTTCATAAGTTTGTCCTACGAGTTTTCTACCCTTCCCAAGGGTGGCTTATTCCTAAGGGTCTCATGGGGCCTTTTCATTGTTAGAACAAGAAATGTTCTGATCAATATTCTTAGTTTTGATGATAACATAATGTATGGATTTTGTATAAGATAATGTGGTACTCTAATCCTTTACGTTTTCCATTTCAGGAAATATATAAAGAGTATGCACAAATCAGCGTTCAGAAGCACTGACCCAGAAGGTTCTGGATGGCTTCATTAGAACATGCTCTGGCAAGACATCAGAAGATGGTCATGCAGAATCAAAACATGAACTGGAAAGGATTATAAGATGGCAGTCAGAAGCACAAGCTCTGAAGCTCTGATGGTATCACGCTCAAAGCTCTTCGTAGTCAGAAGACAGAAGATGCTCTGCACCAAAGCTGATGACTCTGATATTCAAACGTTGTTATCTACAAATCTGAGTCCAGAAGAAAGTACAAGATGAAACGATGTAACGTCAAATCTATGACTGACAAAAGGAACGTTAGAAGCTACAAAAGGCAAAGTCAATAAAAGCAGCAAAAGCATGGCTCGAGGTAGTTGACAAAAGTGTGAAACATTAAATGCAGCGTTGTACTATTCACGCAAAGCATTAGAAGCTCCCAACGGTCATTTCCTCTCAAGCGCCTATATATAGAAGTTCTGATCAGAAACAAAATACAACACTTGCGCAAAACTTACAAAAAAGTTGTCAAAATCAAAAGCTAAAGAACTTCATCTTCAACCTCACAAACTTTGTAATATCTTAGTGAGTGTTAAGCATTAGAACTTAAGAGAAATATCACAGTTGTGATTACAACTTTATTAGAAGCAAATCAAACTCTTGTAAACATTTATTTTACATTGATTGTAAAAGGATTCCTAGAGTGATCAAGTTGTGATCTGTAGACTCTAGAAGACTTAAAGGGTATCTAAGTGGAAAACCATTGTAATCAGTTGGATTAGTGGATTAAATCCTCAGTTGAGGTAAATCACCTTGTCAGGGGTAGACTGGAGTAGTTTGGATAACAACGAACTAGGATAAAAATAATTGTGTTCATTGTTTTTATCTTCCAAGTTTTGAGTTACACTTATTCAATCCCCCCCCCCCCATTCTAAGTGTTTTTCACTCCTTCAATTGGCATCAGAGCGCCGGTTCTAGGTGCAAGCACTTAACCGTGTTAGACAAAAGATTCAAGGAGAAAAACACAAAGTCAAAATGGTTGAAACAACTTCATTTACTCCTACTCCTGAACAAAACAACAATGGTAACAATGGAAGCAGTAACTTCAATGGTTACAATAGACCACCAGTCTTTGATGGTGAAAATTATGAGTATTGGAAGGATAGACTTGAAAGTTACTTTCTTTGTCAAGATGGTGACTTATGGGACTTAGTGTTGGATGGTTACACACATCCTGTAAACACTCGTGGAGTCAAGATTACAAGGCAAGCTATGAGTGATGACCAAAAGAAAGAATTCAAGAATCATCATAAGTCAAGGACCATATTGTTAAATGCTATCTCTCATGCTGAGTATGAGAAGATAACAAATAGAGAAACAGCTCATGATTTCTTTGAATCCTTAAAGATGACTCATGAGGGTAATGCTCAAGTAAAGGAGACAAAGGCCTTAGCTTTAATCCAGAAGTATGAAGCATTCAAGATGGAGGAAGATGAGAACATTGAAGCAATGTTTTCAAGGTTCCAGACTCTGACTGCTAGATTGAGACTTCTTGATAAAGGCTACATCAAAGTTGATCATGTAAAGAAGATCATCAAAAGCTTACCCAGAAGATGGGGACCCATGGTGACTGCATTCAAGATTTCCAAGAATCTGAATGAAGTGTCTCTTGAGGAGCTTATCAGTGCCTTAAGGAGTCACGAGATTGAGTTGGATGCAAATGAACCTCAGAAGAAAGTTAATTCTATTGCATTAAAATCTAATAATAAAAAATGCACTAACGCCTTTCAGGCTGAAGAAGAAGATTCTGACGAGTCAGAATCAGAAGAAGAAGATGAACTATCTCTCTTATCCAGAAGAGTAAATCAACTCTGGAAGAGTAAGCAGAGAAAGTTCAAGAACTTCAAGAACTTCAAGAGGCTTGAAAAAGGAGAATCTTCTAGACACAGAAGATCTAACAAAAAGAAGGTGACGTGCTATGAATGCAAGGAACATGGACACTACAAAATGAATGTCCAAAGATTCAGATAGAAAAGCCCAAGAAAAGATTTGAAAAGAAGAAGGCTTAATGGCTACTTGGGATGACTCAGATTCTTCTGATCAAGAGTCAGACTCTGAAGATGAGCAAGCAAACATAGCACTGATGGCTACTGTTGATGAAGAATCAGAATCTACATCAGATTCAGATTCTGAAGAGGTATTTTCTGAACTTTCGAGAGATGAGTTAGTTTCCAGCTTAACTGAACTTCTGGAAATCAATGGTCAACTTAGTATCAAATACAAAAAGCTGAAAAAGCTCTTTGCATCTGAAACTAAGAGACTTGAAATAGAAAATCCTGAACTGAAAGAAAAAGTTTTAAAACTATCTAAAGATGTTGAAACATCTTCAAGTTCAGAAAAGTCTATTCCAAGCGTGAACAATATGATGAAGGAATATGACTTGAGTTTCAGAAAGTTTCTATCTAGAGGTATAGGCAGAAGTCAGCTAGCCTCTATGATATATGGTGTAAGTGGAAACAAGAGAATAGGCATAGGCTTTGAGGGTGAAACTGTAACGCCCGGAAAAATAATTATTTTCTTAATTTAGTCATTTGTGATGTATATTGAAAATTTCGCTTTTTGGGACGATTTAGTCGGTATTAGTTCGAGATAGCGGATCGATATTTAATCGAAAATTTTAATATTTTTAGTAATAGAAATATTAAAGAGTTAATATTTAGCATTTTGGGAATTTTCTGAGTAATTAAGACTAGACCAGAAATATGAGACATTGAGTAATAAGGGGTATATTTTATTAGGCTCATTTGTGTGTTAATTATTTATTTAATTGTTATGTGATATAATAATTAATTTAATTAATTAATTTTGTGTATAATTGTGTTTATTGGGTTTAATAGGTTAATTAAGTTATTAGAGAGATATAACTAATTGGGCCTAAGTAGTAGAAATAAAATGTGAAATTGATTTGTGGGTTAAGCCCATTCAAAATAGAGATAGTAAGAAAAATAGGGTTTTAGAGGATATAACTCATTTGGGGAAAAAAAAAGAAGAAAAAAAGAGGCTAAAGGAGAAAGAGGAGAAGAGAAGAGGATTTGGGGAGAAACTAGATGATAGAAGGAGATTGATTCAAGGTAAGGGGGAGAATCCTTGTTATTATGGGTTAGTATAATTGGGTTAATGGGTAGAAACATGTTTAGGTTGAAATCCCTAATTTTCATGATTTTATAATTGTTAGGTTTTGATGATTATTTTTAGTTTGTGATGATTAGATGTGTTGAAATTGATATATCTTGGTGAGATTGGGTAACAATTATTTAACACTAAGAAGCTAAAATTAAAATGTGAAGTATATATTTATATATGGCATACAGTAGCACGAACGGGAAATAAAATTGTCACTGAATGTGCTAAGGCGCTGTTTGGCCGTGAAAATTAAATATATGTATCTTCTTCTACTGTAGCGCACAAACTATGAAAGAGGTGAGTGTCATATATATATATATATATATATATATGTTTTCGCTACTGTACGCCACCTGCTTAAATAAGAAGTAGATAGCATGATGATAAGATACCCTGTTACAACACTTTAGTGCATCTTTAATTGAAAACAAGGTAGTAGGAGTATATTATATTTTGCAAGCATGATAAGAAGTGATATTAGTTACTCTGGCATGAGCTATAAGCATGATTATATATACTGTAGCGTTAAAGTTTCAAGTTTAGTAATCTATACATGTTTCAATAATAATAATAATAACCATAAGAATGATAATAATCTAATATTATTAGTATAATAATAATTAGTGGTTAAATATTTGAGTTAATTGGATAATTTAAGTTATTTTCAATAAAATTGGTAGAGTTGTCAATAGAGTTGTTAGAGTTGCCAATAAGGTTGTTAGAGTTGTTTGGAGTTATTAAGAATCATACTTTTTTTTGTTTTGCGTAATTTTGACATGTTTAGAGTTGTTAGTGTATGATGTCGGTGTTTGTTTTTTTGTTGAAACTTTAACAATTCCTATCTTTTGAACCGTAACTCCGTTTGAGTCTCCGTTCGAAGCGTTAGAAAGCTAACGCGATAATCTTTTCAATAAAAACGGTCTTGAGCAATAGAATGCTAGAAGGTGGAAATGGAATAGAAATAGAAGTGAATTAAATTAATATAGTTTGGTATTAATTGGTTAAAATAATAATTGAATTAATTGCGATGAGTCTATTTAATCAGATTATGTTTGGACTTGGATAACTTATTCGGTTTATCGGTAAATTACTGTATTTTGATAAATTGTCCGTAATTGTGTTTTTGGCTTGAATATTTATGTTGAGAATAATATATTTCTATGTCAATGATGTTGTTTTGATAATGTGTATATTCATATATGTGGTAAATGTGAATTGACATGAGATAGTATGGATACTAGTGTTAATTGGATTTTGTGAATCATAATTGATTAATTGGCCTTTTATATGTGAATGATATGTATGTGTTGTGAATGTTGTGTACAATTGGTGGATAATTCATCGAGTTGAATTATTATGATATGCGGAATGTTAAGATGGTAGAGATGATCTTAATTGCATAATTGGTTGGTAATTGTACATTCATTCATGGCATAGTCGGCTTTATTGTGGAAGTGGTGAAACTGTTGGTTCACATGGTATTAGACGGTGATCCTTGAATGGAAATAGACGTAGATTGCGTTGATCCTTAATTGGAAACATGCGTAGTGGCTTGGATCTTGTCCGGATCGGAAGCGGCTTGGATTCTATAGTGAATTCGGAAAGCGGTAAACTATATGTTTACATTTGGTGGCTTCGATCTTGTCCGGATCTGAAGCGTGGCTAGATTCTATATGAATCAGAAGCGGTGGAACTTTGGGTCCACATTGGGTAACACATGCATTGAGTCACATGTTTTGCATTGAGTCACATTGAGGTTATGTGATGTTTGAATATATGCATTTATGTGATTGTTATGTGTACATGAGATGTGATAATTGGATTTGGTGATGTTTGGACACATGACTTGGTAAAATATATGATTATGTGATAATTATAGTTATGTGTATTATTTGGGAATATAGTATTGGAATTTAATATTACACTCCTTGAGTTTTGATGTATGCTTGTAACATGTGAAATAAATGTTGGTTAGTATTATTTACATGGTTATATAAGTGTGATGAATTCCTATAACTGTTGACTGAATCATTGTATCCTATTATACTTTCTTCATAATGATTCGTATTCTCACCCTTCTAATTTAATGTTGCCCTCGTTTGGCGACATGCAGGTTCTGGCGATTAGTAGTTCGTACGAGATTTAGTCGGGGAGCTTCCGAGTTTGTTTGATGATTAAGTAGCGAGTCAATGCTCTGGTCGTGTAACACTGGGTAGACTAGGCGTGTTGAACTCATGTTTCTATTTGGTTATGTATTATATTATAACTTGTGAACTTGTTTATTTGGCTACTTGTTGTTTGAGAGTCTTTAAGCCAAATATTCCGATTATGGTTTATTTTATATTGAGAGTGTTATTGAGTTATGATTATGGTATGGGACATGAATCATTTAATGGAATACATGAGTATTTTAGTATTTTCCGCTGTGAATGCATATTCTGGATGAATTAAGATTAAATGATAGGTGTTATCTGAAATGACCAGGTGTGTTGTGTATTGTGGATAAATGCTGCCGGTTTTTAAAAGCTTTTAGTTTTTGAAAACGTCGATGTGACGCCCTTTTGAATTATATGCATGCTTATTCTCTAATTATATGTTTATTTATCTTGGGGTATAAAAGGGGTGTTACATTAGTGGTATCAGAGCAGGTCGGTCCGTCCGGCCAAGTTGTCGCGTCTGTTGAGTTTGTACGACAGTTGAATGTTGTCAGTGTTTTATTCCTTAGTACGCGACATGTGTGTGAAACACTGTCGGTACTTATTTGTTTAGTTGTAGAGTTTAGTTTGAGCAAAGTGGGGGAGAAGCTGTGCTTCTCGGATATGTTTCAATTGTAAGTTGTTGGTGCAATGTACTGCATAAGGAGACAGAGCAAGAAATTTAGAAGTTTGTTGGTTTCCGAATTCAAAGGTAACATGGATTTAAGATTTTGGTTGTTTAACAAGTCGGAACGTCTTGGAATAAGGATAATTGTTATAAGATGGAATTTAGGAAGTTGCTATATTCAGCATTGTTGGTGGACTGTGAAGTTATCAATTTGAGTAACCGTTGCATAGGATATTGACGTAAGAACAATGATTAAGCGAAGGATTGCGGTATACATTGTCAAGGGATCCTTGGCAAGATATTGGAAAAGTTGTCGAAGTTGTTGGAACGTACAAGTCGGAGTTAGAAATGCGAAGAGACGAGTATGATTCCAAGAATAAAAAGCATTGATAATAGTGTAGAGGAATTCTGTTATGATGTTATCACAAGGTGTGTGTCGGCACGTCTGGATGATTTTGGGAGCTACTGAAGTAGGGTACTTTTGGTAATGTAAGGAACACTAATATTGTTTGGTAACGATGGTGTATACTCATTTATGGTTGTCGGCTATCTATTGACAAATTGAGGAACTGATCACCCTTAATCTCTTGTTGACAGTAGACGTGATCGTATTGGATGTGATAGACTTATCTTTCCAGCTTGATAATATTGGAAGTGAATGAGTCTGTGCAAGATGGTGCGATGTTGTTTATGTTGTTGGTAACTTTGGATGTTCATGAGAAAAGAACGACTTAGGAGTTGTCGATAGTTTGCGCATTTGCATAAGTGTTTCCTGAATATGTAAGTGATTTACCGTCGGAAAGAGAAGTTCAGTTTTTGATTGATTTAGTTCCCAGAATTAGTCCTGTGTCGATGGATCCATATGGGATGTCAGCTTCAGAGTTGATAGAGTTGAAGAGCCAGCTTGAGGATTTGCTTGAGAAGAGGTTTATTCGTCTGAGTGTGTCGTCGTGGGGTGCACCTATTCTATTGGTTAAAGAAGAAGGAAGGTTCTGCGAGGCTTTATGTTGATGCAAAAAGGGCAAGTAGTAGCTTATGCTTCAAGGCAACTTAAGATTCATGAGAGGAATTATCTGACGTAAGATTTAGAGTTGGCCGCCATTGGTTTTGTTTTCAAACTTTGAAGGCACTACTTGTTTGGATCGAGATTTGATGTGTATAGTGACTACAAGAGTTTGAAGTATTCGTTTGATCAGAAAGAGCTTAATATGAGGCAAAAAAGATAGTTGGAATTCTTGAAAGATTATAATTTTAGTTGGAATTACCATCCTAGAGAAAGCGAATGTTGTAGCCGATGCATTGAGTAGGAAATCATTGCATATGTCTATGTTGTGAATCGAAAGTTGGAATTGTTGGAGCAATTTAGAGATTTGAGTTTGGTTTGTGAAGCGACGTCTTCATGTGTTAAGCTTGGTATGTTGAAGCTTACGTGTGGCATTCTGGATGAGAATGGTGTCATGAGGTGTCGTGATCGAGTTTGGGTTCCAGATGTTGCAGATTTGAGAAAAAAAGATTCTTGAGGAAGGGCATAGAAGTGGTTTGAGTATTCATCCTGGTGCTACTAAAATGTATCAAGATTTGAGGAAAATGTTTTGGTGGCAAGGTATGAAGAAGGACATAGCGGAATATGTGTATTCATGTTTGACCTGTCAAAAGTAAAAGATTGAACATCAAAAACTTGTCTGGTTTGATGCAACGGTTATCTATTCCCGAGTGGAAGTGGGATAGTATCCCTATGGATTTTGTTTCGGGTTTGCCGAGAACATCGAGTAATTGTGAGGCGATTTAGGTCATTGTGGATCGGTTGACGAAATGTGCTCATTTTATTCCAATGAGGATGAATTATTCAATGGAGACACTTGCTAAGTTGTACATCGAGAGGATTGTATGTTTGCATGGTATCCCGTTGAGTATTTTTTCAGATAGAGATCTGAGGTTCACTTCGAGATTTTGGGAAGGTTTGCAAAGTGCTTTGGGTATGAAGTTGCGTTTGAGTTCGGCGTATCATCCGCAAACTGATGGTCAAACGGAGAAGACTATTCAGTCGCTTGAAGATCTTTTGAGGTCTTGTGTTTTGGAACAAGGAGGAAATTGGGATAGTTTCTTGCCTTTGATCGAGTTTATGTATAACAACAGTTTCCATTCGAGTATTGGAATGGCACCTTTTGAGGCTATTTATGGTAGAAGCTTTAGAACTCCTTTGTGTTGGTATGAATCGGGAGAGAGTGCTGTGGTTGGACCCGAGTTAATTCAAGAGACTACAGATTAGATTAAGACGATTCAAGAGAAGATGAAAGCTTCTCAAAGTCGTCAAAAGAGTTACCATGATAGGAGGAGGAAGGCACTTGAGTTTGATGTTAATGATCATGTGTTTTTGAGGGTTACTCCTATGACCGGTGTTGGTAGAGCTTTGAAGTCGCGTAAGTTAACGCCGCGTTTCATTGGTCCTTATCAGATATCGGAGAGGGCAGGTGAAGTGGCATATCGGATTGCATTGCCACCATCTCTTTCTAATCTTCATGACGTGTTCCATGTGTCTCAGTTGAGGAGGTACATTGCGGATCCGTCTCATGTTGTTTAGTTAGACGATGTTCATGTAAGAGACAATTTGACGGTTGAAACATCGCCTATGAGGATCGAGGATCGGAAAGTTAAGAAGCTTCGTGGAAAGGATATTGCTTTAGTGAAAGTGATATGGGGTGGAGTCGACGATGGCAATATCACTTGGGAACTCGAGGATAAGATGAAGGAATCGTATCCGGAGTTATTCGTTTAAGATAATTTTCGAGGCCGAAAATCTTTTAAGTTGGGGAGAGTTGTAACGCCCAGAAAAATAATTATTTTCTTAATTTAGTCATTTGTGATGTTTATTGAAAATTTTGCTTTTTGGGGCGATTTAGTCGGTATTAGTTCGGGATAGAGGATCGATATTTAATCGAACATTTTAATATTTTAGGTAATAGAAATATTAATGAGTTAATATTTAGCATTTTGGGAATTTTCAGAGTAATTAAGATTAGACCGGAAATATGAGACAATGAGTAATAAGGGGTATATTTTATTAGGCTCATTTGTGTGTTAATTATTTATTTAATTGTTATGTGATATAATAATTAATTTAATTAATTAATTTTGTGTATAATTGTGTTTATTGGGTTTAATAGGTTAATTAAGTTATTAGATAGATATAACTAATTGGGCCTAAGTATGAGAAATAAAATGTGAAATTGATTTGTGGGTTAAGCCCATTCAAAATAGAGACAGTAAGAAAAATAGGGTTTTAGAGGATATAACTCATTTGGGGAAAAAAGAAGAAAAAAAGAGGCTAAAAGAGAAAGAGGAGAAGAGAAGAGGATTTGGGGAGAAACTAGAAGATAGAAGGAGATTGATTCAAGGTAAGGGGGAGAATCCTTGTTATTATGGGTTAGTATAATTGGGTTAATGGGTAGAAACATGTTTAGGTTGAAATCCCTAAATTTCATGATTTTATAATTGTTAGGTTTTGATGATAATTTTTAGTTTGTGATGATTAGATGTGTTGAAATTGATATATCTTGGTGAGATTGGGTAACAATTATTTAACACTAAGAAGCTAAAATGAAAATGTGAAGTATATATTTATTTATGGCATACAGTAGCACGAATGGAAAATAAAATTGTCACTGAATGTGCTAAGGCGCTGTTTAGCCGTGAAAATTAAATATATGTTTCTTCTTCTACTGTGGCGCACAAACTATGAAAGAGGTGAGTTATATATATATATATATATATATATATATATATATGTTTTCGCTACTGTACGCCACCTGCTTGAATAAGAAGTAGATAGCATGATGATAAGATACCCTATTACAACACTTTAGTGCATCTTTAATTAAAAACAGGGTAGTAGGAGTATATTATATTTTGCAAGCATGATAAGAAGTGATATTAGTTACTGTGGCATGAGCTATAAGCATGATTATATATACTGTAGCGTTAAAGTTTCAAGTTTAGTAATCTATACATGTTTCAATAATAATAATAACCATAAGAATAATAATCTAATATTATTAGTATAATAATAATTAGTGGTTAAATATTTGAGTTAATTGGATAATTTCAGTTATTTTCAATAAAGTTGTTAGAGTTGTCGATAGAGTTGTCAATAGAGTTGTTAGAGTTGCCAATAAGGTTGTTAGAGTTGTTCGGAGTTATTAAGAATCATACTTTTATTTGTTTTGCGTAATTTTGACATGTTTAGAGTTGTTAGTGTATGATGTCGGTGTTTGCTTTTTCGTTGAAACTTTAACAATTCATATCTTTTGAACCGTAACTCCGTTTGAGTCTCCGTTCGAAACATTAGAAAGCTAGCGCGATAATCTTTTACATTGTATCTTATTATACTTTCTTCATAATGATTCGTATTCTCACCCTTCTTTTTTAATGTTGCCCTCGTTTGGCGACATGCAGGTTCTGGCAATTAGTAGTTCGTACAAGATTTAGTCGGAGAGCTTCCGAGTTTGTTTGATGATTAAGTAGCGAGTCAATGCTCTGGTCATGTAACACTGGGTAGACTAGGCGTGTTGAACTCATGTTTCTATTTGGTTATGTATTATATTATAACTTGTGAACCTGTTTATTTGGCTACTTGTTGTTTGAGAGTCTTTAAGCCAAATATTCCGATTATGGTTTATTTTATATTGAGAGTGTTATTGAGTTATGATTTTGGTATGGGACATGAATCATTTAATGGAATACATGAGTATTTTAGTATTTTCTGCCGTGAATGCATATTCTGGATGAATTAAGATTAAATGTTAGGTGTTATCTGAAATGACCATGTGTGTTGTGTATTGTGGATAAATGTTGCCGGTTTTTAAAAGCTTTTAGTTTTTGAAAACGTCGATGTGACGCCCTTTTGAATTATATGCATGCTTATTCTCTGATTATTTGCTTATTTATTTTGGGGTATAAAAGGGGGGTTACTTTAGTGGTATCAGAGCAGGTCGGTCCGTCCGGCCAAGTATCGCGCTTGTTGAGTTTGTACGACAGTTGAATGTTGTCAGTGTTTTATTCCTTAGTACGCGACATGTGTTTAAAACACTGTCGGTACTTATTTGTTTAGTTGTAGAGTTTAGTTTGAGAAAAGTGGGGGAGAAGCTGTGCTTCTCGAATATGTGTCAATTGTAAGTTGTTGGTGCAATGTACTGCATAAGGAGACAGAGCAAGAAATTTAGAAGTTTGTTGGTTTCCGAATTCAAAGGTAACATGGATTTAAGATTTTGGTTGTTTAACAAGTCGGAACATCTTGGAATAAGGACAATTTTTATAAGATGGAATTTAGGAAGTTGCTATATTCACATTGTTGGTGGACTGTGAAGTTATCAGTTTGAGTAACCGTTGCATAGGATGTTGACGTAAGAACAATGATTAAGCGATGGATTGCGGTATACCTTGTCAAGGGATCCTTGGCAAGATTTTGGAAAAGTTGTCGAAGTTGTTGGAACGTACAAGTCGGAGTTAGAAATGCGAAGAGACGAGTATGATTCCAAGAATAAAAAGCATTGATAATAGTGTAGAGGAATTCTGTTATGATGTTATCACAAGGTGTGTGTCGACACGTTTGGATGATTTTGGGAGCTATTGAAGTAGGGTACTTTTGGTAATGTAAGGAACACTATTATTGTTTGGTAACGATGGTGTATACTCATTTATGGTTGTCGGCTATCTATTGACAAATTGATGAACTGATCACCCTTAATCTCTTGTTGATAGTAGACGTGATCGTATTGGATGTGATAGACTTATCTTGTCAGCTTGATAATATACTTAGGATTTTTGCCCGTTAACTTCAACTCCTTTTTGCAGCATTAAATGGTTTGCGTGTTTGTCTCAGCTTTTGTTTTCTTCCAAGGATTTGCATGTGGATAGCTTCTTCAATCAACCTAGGGAATTGCGCTTTTGGAGTGTTGCAGCCGTCTTACTAATGATTATGTCTTTAACGGCTTTATTTTGAATCAGTCTCCGTGATCTTCTGATTAGCTGTGCATTTAAGCTTCTGTTGTATATATATTCTTTCGTGATCTTCTGTTCAGTTTGTTTTTCAACTTCTGTTGTATGTGTATTCGCAGCGGTTTGGTGCAGAATCAGAAGTTGCCTTGACGACTTGAGTATCTCTTGCATTTATCCAACTTTACATTTATTCCATGTTTTGATACTGGTACATCTTCTGAAATCAGAAATATATAATTAGAGTACCATGTTTGCTTATACAATATTTATTTGTTTGTTATCATCAAAACACTAAAATATGATTAGAACCAAACTATGTTCTAACAAAGTATATCTGATCATAATTTGGGAAGTTGCCCTGAACGTCTTTGACAAATGTGGGACCATTGGTGTGAAGAGAAGACTACATCACTACTACAAAAAGTTCTTTTAACCTTCGATGCGAAAAGCCTTAAACCCAAATAATTTTCTGCTATTGAAATCCATCATAGAGAACTCTTAATGGCAAACACTCTTGCAAACCTTAAAATGGAGGATAATTTCAAGCGCTTCATGATGTTTCATTATCAATTTTTTATATTTAGAATGCTTTTAAAATGGAAGTTATTTATGTTTCATGGAGATCACTAATAATAGTGTCTTAAGCGTTGATAGTCATGAAATGGACGACGAAAATTTGATTAAGGACACTGATAAATATCCTCAATTTTTAACGCTAAATTATCCCCTCTATTTTGAGGAAAATCAAGTTGTAAATTTTTCTTTAGAAGTTACATTGTTTACACAGAAAAATTAAAATACAATATTGCATTAAATCTTACTTCTGATTTATCTATTCCAAACATTGAAAAATGTTATATGGATTGAATGCATCCAACTTATAAAGGAGATATTTTTTCCAACCATTGGAAAATGTTTTTATGTACTTTCAAACCATCATAAATTTCTTTTTCAAGCTTATATCCCAAAGAATGTGCTTACGAGTTATGATTAGGGTAAAATCTATTTAAGGAGTGCTTTTATAGTAAAATATGATTATATTATCCCTTGGTTAATATGAAAACTGAAGGGTTAGATCATTTAATTTACAAATAAAAAATCTAATAAAAAGAGAGGTTTCAGTTTTTTTTTCCCTCGGTTATGCAAAAATCCGAGGTAATAAGTTATTTTAAAAACTAATTAAAACGTGGTGTGCATACATTAGAATCATACCACTATAATAGAAATGATTATCTATATTCAAGTCGTAACTTCTCTTTTGGATTTTCAAGGAGGCTTTTGAGCTATTTAAACGTCTCATTTCCAACTCTTTGTGTCTTCAAACCTTTCTTCAAAGTCTCTTCGTATTTTCAACGCCTCATTTCAAACTCTCTATATCTAGTTTCCTTGTTTCAAAGTCTTTTTTATTCAAAAATGGATGCAAATCTTTTGTTCGATATCAATGAAAAGTTTGTTGATTTCGATCATTTTGAACTAAGGAAAGTTATTAACAAACAAAAGTTGAATGGTTACTTTCAGATTCTACATGGTCTCATGTACACTAATCTCGTTAAAGAGTTCTGGAGGAATGCCTCTGTTGTGCCAGCTGATCATGATGAAGTCATTCAGTCCTGTGTCAATGGATCTATTTCTTTATTACTCCATCATTGATCACTATGACAATCAACTGTCAAGAGAAAACTAATTATGTTGAGCATTATCAATTCAACAATGTCTACTGAACCCAACTTCACCGAGTTTATACCAACCAAGATAAGCCCACCAATCCTGCTTCTCTACGCCCTATTACAAAATTTTGGTTTCAACTTCTAGTGCAAAATCTCCGCCCAAGAGAGAAACAACTAGAAACGCTTGCTTGGTATGACAAGAATCTCTTGCACGCCTACAACGTCATAGTTAATCTCACTCTTACCATTTTCAACTTCTTTAAGGAAATGATAAGCATTTCTCTAGAGGAAATGACTTTTCTCATACCATATGAAACTGTTTTTTGTGAACTTTTCTTTAAGTTATGGATAGTTAGAAATAATGTTGAAGTTGAGTGGACTGAGAATTTTGAATATGTGAAATAGTTTTCTCTATTGTCTTGTTTTTTATTATCAATGAAATATTTCCATTTACTATTATTACCTATTCTTGTTTATTGATAATAAAGATTTTGAGAATTACTAATTAACAAATAAAAACATGGAAATCTGGAAAAGATACCAAGTGATAAATCATTGAAATTTTTTTAAATGCGGTAACGGGGATTGGTAGCGAGATACCGTATAGCTATATTAACTCATTTCTCCCAAAAAACCCGAGAGAATAACGGGGATTCAAAGCGAGATACCGTATAGCTCTATTACTATTTTTTATGTATGAAAAATGGCGCTCACTTATAGCTTTATTACCTCAGTGTTTTATAACACCAAGGTAAAATGTTGTTTATTTTATTAAAAAAAAATCAAATATGACGCTCCCTGGACATATACTCTCATTTTTTAGCATATTCGAGATGAAATCTTCGTCATAAAAATTGTTATTTGTTGTAGTGCATAGAATTTGAGGGAGGAACACTTATGTTTTCTCTTTTAGTCAATTTTTCAGCTTTGGGTTCCCCCATCTCAAACCTCTTTGGGTTCAGTTCACCTTGACCGAGCCTCATATTCTTATCTTGTCTAGAAAATTCCATCATTCTCCAATTTTGATGAAGGTTGACCTATGATACAATTTCTTGGACGATCATTAAATTTCTTGCTCCGGGATTCAGAGGATATGGAATGAATCTTTCAAGTTGATTCTTTGGTGGCTTGGGATTCTGTTGTTAACCCCTTTATTGAATTTCTTTCTGAGCCTGCAAGTCTTCCTCCACGATTCATTATAGAGGGGGAGTGTTGGAGTGCTCCTGTTAAAACCCTTATTTATCATGATTAAATCATTGAGGATGTTCATGTTGTCTTCAAAACACAAATAATATATGAAATGAATACACAAGATAAAATAGGTAGTACTAGAAATCACACATAAATTAAAAGTTACTCTTTTTACCAAAAATCTTCTTTCTCTCTTTTGGTGGTTGCCTCTACAAACAATTGTACTTTATGTATCACCTCTTTTTCTCGGATACCTGACTATCAGACAGACTGAATCCGTCTATAAAACCTAAGCCTTCTCAAAAGGAAATAAGCTCATTCTTCAAATTTTATTCCTCCCCAGATAAAGCACAAGACTTGAAGAAATACATGAAGAAAAGACCTCTTGTAATACACATAATATCTCATGAGAATCACGCCTATGGTGGGTGATTAGGTAGTATCGGTCCTGAAAGGTTTTTAAGCTATCTATGTAAACTTCAATTAATTTTCTCACATGCGTGAAGAAAAGAAACCCTTGCTCTTGATTCTCAATAGGCGAGATACATTTTACAATATAGACATGGAGGAAAAGTTTTAAGGTAGGAGTACCATTCTTATATTCACACTAGTATTAAAACATCTTTACATAAGTCCATCTTATCAGATGTAGTTTCGAGAAGGATATTTTCAAGTGATTCATAACCCTGACTCAAACTCATTAAAATGAAGCCATAATCCTATCCTAGAGAACATACATTCATGAAGGGGAAACATACATTTGTCATAGTTATTGCACAACCTTTTTCTAAACTCTACAAGGGAGACATTCTAGTTAAAGGAAATGACTATGTTCCATTGAGCATTCTACATTCAACATTGTTATACCCCAAAATTTGCCCGCATATTTTTCAAGAAAACTCCAATCTGAAAATTAAGAGTCTCATATAATCATGGATTTTTATTTCAACAAATATCCTGACATATGAAATACTTAGTTTTTAGAATTTTTCTTATACAGTAATTTGGCTTGCAGTTGAATTTATTCTTACGCAAACGCCAAATACTGTTTATTACTTCACACATGCTATTTATTTATTTACAGATAAATGGTACTGACACAATTGGTACAGAGTTAAATCTTTTTGCAGGCGCAGAATCAGGAAACTCAGACTGTACTGGTAACAAGTAGATTATTATTATCTTTTGTTTCCCACTAATTTTTGTACTATATTCCATTATTTTCAAAAATCTTTTCAAATCTCTTTTTCAAAAATCAAATCTCTCTTTTTCCAACACTATCATACACTTTCTTTCAAATCTTACTTCCACTCAAATTTTCCTTTTGTACGGAATCACATCATTCCCCAACGTCTCTTTCCTTATTTCCATTCTATAAATACTTCTCATTCTTCCATAAAATCTCACATCAAATTCTAATTCATTTCTCAAATTTCCTATCTCATATCTATTTTCTCTTCTTCCCTGACAAGAATGGCAAAGTGGATAGAGACACTGTTTCTTACAGTCATCACCATTGCTACGGTGATCATGACTTTCTTCTGCCTGCACAGTCCTGAGGAGTGTGGACCTGCAATGGTTATGCTCCCAATCATCTACATGTTATTGTTCATAGCATGGGTCATTAATCGTCATTCTTAAAATTTGCCGTATTTCTTATTTCTTAAATGTACCGTTTATTCGTCGTACCGTTCAATATAGTATGTGATATTTGTACTGTCAGTATTAAATGTTGTACTATTTGTCATAATATTGCTTAATTACTAAGATAATATTTTGTGTGTTTTCTGCCAGTCAAATATTCCTATTTCTGTGCATTAAATGATTTTCAGGGTTATTATCGGTAATTTTGCCCGCATACCGTAAATATTAGTTATTTATTATGTCTGTGTTTTTCTAACAAGTCATGTAAATAAACTTTCATTTTTCACATAAAACAAAAAACAAAAACAACAAAAAAGAAAGTTAACTTTGACTGTTGATTTTTCACTCTAACTGCTGCATCAATACCTGGACAGTCAGTTGACAGCCAAACTGCTGGCAGTACAATTCTCAGTGTTTTGTACCATCAATCAAATCAATCTTTCACAATTCAAATTTCCAAGATTTTTGTGTTAGAGGTCTTCTGAATATCACGCGATTAGCAGAAACTCAGCACTGCACAAAAATCAGGTACGCTTAACTGTCTCCTACACAAACAATCCCTAATCAGGGTTTTTCTTGTTTTTACAGGAGCAACAAGTTTTTGAGAGCTCAAATGGATTTCATACACATCCATATATCTCAAAGTACCATCATACAAATTTTCAAACTTCAAATCACTCAGACGCACCGTCAGCAGCTCAAACAGTCAACAGACGACCCGTTTGACCAAAAAAGTCAACAGACAGTCAAAAATGAAATTTTTTGTCAAAGTCCATATTTTGTCAAAGGATTCATCATTTGATCATTGGATGATCATAATTCATCAAGGAAAGATCAAAAATCAACAAAACCCTAAGGTTCAAAATTAGGGTTTTTGCCTGAAAAGTTAACTCAACTTTGACTGATCATAACTCTCTCATCCTTCATCCAAAAAATTCAAACCAAAGCTTGTTTTGAAGGAAATTCAATTATCTTTCAAATGCCATTGATCCCATGATCATTGGATTCACCATTTGAAAAATATGACCAAAGACATTACAGGTCATTTTCAAAGTCAACAAAAAGACACTTTTTTCAAAAGGACACACAAGGAGCTTCAAAAATCATTTTGACATGAGACCAAAGACATTGGTTAGAGGACTCTTTGAGGTTTCCAAAAAGTGCAAGATCTCCTTCATATGACAAAAATTGAGGGATTTACACCTTGTTGAAGTTGGCTAAATTTTGGTAAAATGCATGAAATCAACATTGCTCAAAAATGTATTTTTTCCAAATGGGGCCAAGTTTTCAGCATTCAAACATCATTTCCATGTTACTATGGGCCTCCCACGACCAAGACTAAGCCCATACCTTTTTTTTATCCATTTTTGCATGATTTTATCTTACTTTAAGATTAAAATTAAAAGGAAAATGCATGGATAAAGGTTAGCTTACAAATCAAGCATGACTCACCTCAAAGAATCTTCATCTTTCTGCAGAGAATTGAAGGGCAAGGCAGGTGCATTGAAGGCAAGATGACTTGGTCAAGAATTCAAGCCTTTTATATTAAAAAATGCAAAGTTTCAACAAAGGCAACTAAGACACATCTTAGCTTCATTTCTAAGCACACATAGCTTATAAATAAGCTATCTTAGTTCAGCAAAGAGGAGGAGAGACGAATTCAGAAGCATAGCATAGCATATAACACTTGTAATCACTTCAAAAAATTCAAAGAAAAACTCAAATTCGAATTTGTAATTTCAGTCCATTTCAATACAAACTAAGCATTCATACACCTTCCTTAAACATCACTGAAACTATCTCAATCAATTACAAGCCTTGAAGCTCACTGAATCGAGCTACACAGGTCAAAATTTGTTCAAACTAAAATCAATTCGTATCTGGTTATTCACACATGTTTAACAAGATGTAGACATACTATTGAGTTTGGTTTGAGGTGTAGATCATTTCTGGAAACTTAATTGAAGTTTGGACACGTATAAACGAAACTACCATTTTAGGGTTCATAGCTTCAAATTTAGGGCTTTCCAAATTAGGCAAAATTAGAAGTTCTAAATAGCACCATTAGATTCGTATGGACAAAACGAATTGAATGGTACCATCGCGCTAAATGTATGTGTGCGTTTGACCCTATTCGCTATTTTGCAGGTTTAGTAAGTAACCAATTACAGCGCTTTTGGTAAGAAAGCGCTATTAAAAGTCTTGTCTGAAGGTTGAAGACGAAGACGTGTCCCCCTCCTATTGGTTCTGACGCGCGCGCTTTTTTGAATATAACCCTTGGTTTCAGTGTTTTGCAGGCGTGTCATAAGTGATGTTCCCTCACCATCTGGACCATCTGATCTCATTTATGACTCATCCAACGCTCCTGATCACGCATGCACACCATGTTCCCTCACAAACAACCACACAGGATCAGTATCCTTTATTTCTATTTTATTTTCTATTTTTATTTTAATTTCTTTGTTAAATTAATTAAAAATAGTTTTAAAAATCCAAAAAATACACAAAAAATATTTTTAGACTTCTAAAATAATATACTATTTTCTGAAATAAAAATATTTTATTTTTCTTCATAATTTCAATATTTTGCATAATTAATTAGTATATATTTATATATTTGCTTTTTAATTATTCCAACCAATCAAAAATCATAAAAAAAAATTGTTCTTTGTATTAAATATTGTTTATATATTATAAACTAATTTTGTACATATTTTGAATAATTTTATCTTTAAGTTTTAATTATTGGTATAATTATTTGCATAATTATGTTTTAATTAACTTAAATCAACTTCAAATCAATTTCAAAAAATCCAAAAAAATTAGTTTTGTTTTAAAATTAATTAACAAATATTTTGTACATATTTTAAACTTAATTTCTAGGTTTAAATCAATTTTCATCTTTTTTCTTCATTTTAATTTAATTAATCATGCATTAATTATAATTAAAATAAATCATAAAAAGTCTAAAAAACATGCCTTTTATTTTTTCTTGCAATTTAAATTCCTAGATAAATGTATAGGATGTCAAATTCATGTAAATAGGCTAGTTTACATTTCCTGCACAATCGATGTAATAGCGTAGATTTACTTTCCGCACTTTACATTTCCGCATTTTAATTTCCAGCAAATATAAACTGCGTGTATGTCAAAGATAAAATTGAACCGTTAGATCACTAACTTCAAAGATAAATATCTGAATCCAATCACAATCACACTTGCACCTCTTCAGGTAATCCCTTTTACAATCTTTCAAAATCAAAGTCAAATTCTACTGTTTTGAGTACAAAATCGAACCTTGCTTTTATATCCGATGAAAGAATAGATTTTTAAAGGAAACAGGATAAAGACCTTATAACTCAGGGTAGACCTCCTAGTTTGCTTGCTCAAATCAAAACAAACAAAATTCTCATACACTGTTGATTTTTCAAAACTTTCAAAAAAGACAATACTTTGTATACATCCAAACACGGGTTATTACAAAGTTAACGTTCTTTTCAAAACATCTTTCGAAAGATAAACAAGCATTTTGTATACATCCACACACGGATCATTACAAAATTCAAATTACAAAGGTATTTGAAACCACATATGAGCAATTTCAGAGCAATCGAAAAGTCATCGAAAAACAAGTGAGCTAAGCAAACTTAAGAGCCCATGGATAACCATGGATACAAAGGGTGCTAACACCTTCCCTTTGTATAACCTACCCCCTTACCCAGAATTTCTTAAAGGTCTTTTTTCTGTTTCTTTTATAAACCTTTCCTTAATTGGATAAAATAAAAGGTCGGTGGCGACTCTGTGATATTTTCAAAAATGCGAAAGCATTAAGCGACAAAAAAAGAGTCAGTTCACGTATCTCTACAGATCAGAGGTATGGCCCGGTATTTAAAAAAAAAATCGGAGGTCCACAAACATTCCTCATTAAAGACAAACGTTGTACCAAAGATGTCCCATTCCACCCATGGTATAGGTTTGCGTTAGCAGGGAGCTCGAGAGCCAATTGCCCCTTCCATGACATCTCCTCCTCATTATTAACAAGTAAATAATTATGACCGTGAGTTTTGGAACATGATCGAGATTCAATAAACCACCTAACCTCATCATCACTCATTTCTTGAATATAATGACACTTAAAGATCTTAATATAAACACGGTCATTTGATTCATTTTGGTACTCCCCTTCTATCTCCAGGTGTGATATGGGGATTTCAGGGATGGAAAAATCACAACTAACCTCCTTGATATAAATCCTAAAATAGTTAGCTACCTTCTCTTCCTCCATATCCATTTCAAGGTCTTCCATATCTTAGAGACCCTCCAACCCTCTGACTCTTCAACACTCCTTTAAGAATTACCCACATCATCAAAACTATCACAAAAATCTATAAATTCTATAAAAAGATACCTCACTTATCAATGAGCCTCATCTAGTATTTAAGGGTTTAACACTTTAGTTTGTGAAGAATCATCGATTATATCATCCCCACAAAACAAGTTTATGAAAGAAATGTTTGGGCTTTAGAGCTCATCTTTATCGCTTTAACAATACAACTTAGTCTCAATTTCTTTGCTTGATATTCTTCCTTGTCAGTCCTAAAATCATTATTCAAAACCTTTTCCACCTTATTTTGGTTTAGGTCCTATTCGAAATTGATCTTATAATTTTTGTATGATTGAAATTGACAACATGGTTATTGTTGCTGAGCATAAAAGTAAGTTTTATAATTATCTTATCCATAGAGACCAGTAGTTTCAAAGACCCTTAAACAAATTTTAAGACTCTAAGTATACAAGGTTTTTGTATTTGTTTTGTTGTGTGTAAGTAAATGGCATAAAATAAATGGCATAAAGTAAAATGAGATTTCGGTGTTAAAAATAAAAAAGCTTGCTAGGACAAGATTTCGTCGTAACATATTATCATACATAACCATAGGTCAATAATATGATCCTCTGCTCAGCTATTAATATTATCACATTTTTATCACATTCATATATCCTATGGGAAGGTTTTATGTTGTGTTGTCTGTGGTGATCATTGAGTTCAACTCTTCAATGATTATTGTTGTATCTTCAACACTTTTGGACATGAGAGAACCCCCAACAATTGCTTCTAACAACAACTTTAGTTATTGTTGGAGTCAATTTCTTAAGATGTGTATCTACGTGACTTCATAAAAACCATGGTTCGGATATCTTCTTAGAATGGAATTATATCTTTCCTATGCTTCACAAAGATTTTCTATTGTTCCTTGGGAAAACATTGTGATGGTTGTCCTAGCTTCCATGAATTTGTTGTGAGAAAAGAATCTGTTTATGAACTTTTCCTCCAACAAGTTCCATCTTGTCATCACCGATGTGGAATGATATAGATATCACTTATTTTACTTTCCCATCATAAAGTGTGGAAACAGTCATAGGAATACCTTATCTCCTAGCATACCAACAATTTCATAGATTTTTGTGAGGTGGATGTATGAGTCTTCATAATCTAAACCTAAAAAAGGGTTAGCATACATAATTTGTAATAACTCCATTTTCACTTTACTTTGTTGGACATTCCTTTGCGCTCTAGCGAAGTGAGCTAGAATTCAAGGACTATTGTGACTTGGTGTGGCACAATTGTTATTATTGTTGTTATCGATTTCAGCCATGGTTCTTATTTTTTTAGATAGAAGATTATTCTAGATCTAGCCTCTTGGATATTTGTTTCGTTTTCTTGTTCTTAATAAGGTTTTTTGCATGCCATTCTTTCAATTTTGAGATCAAATAACAATTACTCTATGGGAACCTTACGTCCCATAAACTAGAAAAAACAAAACTAACTCTAGATGTTAATGAGTTAGTGACTATAAAAAATACATATATTAACAGATATACACATATATAAATAATACTTAAACTGATAAAAACTATGCGATGTCTTTAAAAACTAGCACCAGTCTCCAGCAACAACGCCATTTTATTGATGAGCACTAAGTAAGTTTCATAATTATCGCATCCACAAAGACTGGTAGTTTCAAATATTGTTCAACAATTTTTAAGAATCTATGCAGGGAAGTCATTTGTATTTAATTTGATGCCTGAAAGTAAATAACATAAAATAAATAGCATAAAGTAAAATGAAAATTTTAGTGTTATCACTAAGAAATCTTGCTAGTGGTAGATTTCATAATTACGTATTTATCATGCATAACCATATGTAAGTAATATTCTCCTCTATTTAGCTATTAATATTACCACATGTTTCTCTCATTTATATTTGTTTCCAATCCCAACACTGTGAGATAAGTGTATTACCTAGTAGTCGTTATCTCGGTCTATAAACCAATGCAAAGCTCTACATTCCAACAATTATAAAATAACAAGACTCCACACCGATCCTACTATAGTACGTGCGGATATTGAACTTAATCTTATGTCTAAGCATTAGCATCCAATAGATGATTATCTTGGATCTAGTAATGACAAAAGCCTTTCGAATGTCAAGTGGTACCATGAAAACATGTTTTAGGTACCAAATCTAAAACATGCATTCAGATTAAAGAGTTTTCACTATTAAAGCTTGAGTAGAGTTACATAAAAATCCATTACCTATTTAGTACATGAATATAATTACTACATCTAATCCTAAAGAAAGAGATTTTTAGCTACACTTACTTATTGTAGATGTTCCAGTAACCTCGTAAAGTTGAGCTGGGAAATTTATATGCCTTGTCACTTAAGTAGCACTTCTGCTTTCGAGTTCCCTCTCTTATTCTCCTATTGTAGACCAAGGTGAACCTACTCCAATTATGTATTAGCTTACTATATTGAAACTTACTTCGAACTTAACTGGAAGCATTACCTAGTAGTTGATATCTCGGTCTATAAATCAGTGCAAACTTCATCTTTCAATATGTTGCAAGCATTACATGTGTCTGTTTTTGAAGTGGATTGATCTTGTCTAACCTTTTTATCTATTTTCTCTAAGATTTCTTAGTTCTTTTTCTAGACCTTTATTCTTAGTTTCAAGAGCTAAAATTCTATCATTTGATGTTGAAATGATTTTTTTTCAATTTTGGGGTTTCTTCAGATAATCCCTTATATATTTTAAATAAATCACTGTAAGAAAATTTAGATATTACCCCATCTTCCTGATTTTTTTTATTAAACAGATGTTGGCTTTTTCTTCTTCACAATCTGAGGATTTCATATCATTGTCTCCCCAAATGACTTATGCCTTCTTCTTCTGAATCCTTTTGGGTTTCTGATGTGCCCTTTTGATTAGATAGCAGTTTAGTTTGATGTGTCCTTTCTTTCCGCAGTTATGACATGTTGGAGTGAATGAACTTTCACCACTTTTCTTCTGGAATCTTGAAGTCTGCTTTTCGTTCCATATGAACTCCTTGAATTTTTGAAACATGAACTTCACGAATTTATTAATCTCACTTTTACAATCTTCATATTCTGATTCCATATCTTCGAGGATGGTGGCCTTAAGCGCAATAATTTTCCTATTCTTTTTTTATCTTCTTCATCATCAACAAGTTTTTTTAACTACATCTCACGTTCCTTCAATTTTCCAAATAGAGTATGTGTGTCCATAGCCTCAAAATTCTTTAATTCACAAATCGCATTGACTTTTGGTTGCTAGTTGTGATTTAAGCATCTTAGAATTTTTATTACTAATTCTTCATTTGAGAATGTTTGCCCCATAGTTCTCATATGGCTAATGAAATGAGTGAATCGTGTTTGCATTTAATTTATGTTCTCTTCAGGTTTTATTCTGAAAAAGTTCATACTTTTGGGTTAATGTCCTACATTTATTTATAAGTTTTGCAGTGATAAACTTGTTATGATTCATTAAGACCAAGTGCGATGGTGATGTTGTTCTTAGCTTTCAAACCATTTTGCAGATTCTCTTTATCCTCCTTGTACTAATCCTTTTCAGGTTTGTTTACTACAACACCATTAACTTTGTGCATAGGAACAAATGGTCCAACTTTCATAGTTTTCCAAATACCAGGATCCATTTCTTCTTTGAAGAATTTCATTTTCTCTTTCCACAATCCAAACTCTTCTCCATTAAAGGATGGAGGTTTGGTTAGCGAATAGCTTGAAGTCATCCTTCTTCGTAAGACAATTAGTTCTTAACAGGAGTTAGGCTCTGATGCCACTTGTTGAACAAGTGACCTCAAGCACAAGAGGGGGTGAATTGTAGTTTTTGAAAAGTGTGGATATTTTTCCCTTTCTTGATTAAGATCGTGTTAGTAATGTTTTTGAGTAGTAAAGCGTAGCAGAAGTAAAGTGAATAAAATATATTTCAAAAATCTAAAGAGAATAAGGATAGAAAGATTCCACTAGATATTTATCCAGGTTTAGCCGAATGTTGGCTTAGTCTTGTTCCCAAGAGTTCTTCTTGAGATTTTTCACTACAGACTTGTGAGATTTTATCGATTATGCCCACATACCTTGATACAATCTGATCTTTTGAATTTGAACTAACTTTTTCTCAACCTATGGACAACTTACACCCAAAACCAAAGATTTTCACCAGCTAAGCTTAATAAACCAATAACAGAGATCTATGGTTGATCTCAAAAACCAAAACTTAATTTCTTAAAGGTATCGTACCCTTAAGGCTGTCAATGACCAACATAACTATTTACAGAATAATATTCTCCTCACCAATAAAACTTCACTCCAAAGCACTAAGACAACCTAAAGTAAAGAAATAAAATTTCTAGAGATAAAAGGAGAGAACTTAGAGAGATAAATTCCAAACAAATATGAAAACGTTGGAAAGTGACGTGGTTTCAAGTGAGGGAGACCTCCCTTTATATAGTAGTTTGATTCACCAAAAAAGGAAAGAATCCATGAGCCTCATTAACTATTTAATCTATTGATTTAATCGATTAAATTAAATGAATATGACCGTCATGATTATCAAAATGGAAGGTTGTGATCAGGGGCGGATCCAGACAATATATATTGGTGGGGCTAAACATAAAAGAAACTACAAACTAAATCATATTAAAAATAAAAAGTAATATTGTTTAATACAATAAATTACAATGAAAATCTTCTACTATTCATTTCTTGAAAATGAGCTAAAATAACATCATTGTTAATTGTTCCAAGAACATCTCTTCCTATAAAAGTTACAAGACGGTCATTTAACCATTGATCACTCATTTTGTTACATAATTGACTCTTCACAAACTTCATAGCTGAAAAAACACGCTCCACGCTTGCAGTTGCTACCGGCAAGACTAAAGCTAACTTCAAAAGCTTATAAACCATATCAAATGTTTTGCACTTATTTGTTTCCACAAGTTTTGCACAAAGATCTGAAAGTCCTTTTAACTTTGCAAAATTTGGGTCACATCTAACATTTCTAACATAATTTTGAAGTTGATGCCGTACCACCACTTCCGGCACATCTACAAAATCATTTGGATAAAGTTCAACCATCCTTAGTAGTTTTTTCACATCAAAAGCTGCAAATGATGATGAAGGACTCAAACATGAAACACATTGTAAAAGTTCAATATTCTCTTCATCAAACCTAGCATTGAGCTCATACAACTGCAAATCTAAAACATTAAACAGACAATCATGCTTATAATGATGCAAATTAGAAACACTAGAAGTTGTAGCATGTCGCCTAGGTTTCTTCCCTTGCACATACGGTGCATCCATATCAGGTACATCAATATCATGCTTATTGCAAATTTCCATAACCTTAGATATAAGTTCTTCCCATCCATCATTCCTCATTTCTTGTAATTCTTGTTTGGTAGCATTGACAAGTGACAAAGCATTCAAAAGATCTTGATCACGCTTTTGTAACGCTACACTCAAATCATTTGTAAATCCTAAAATCTAAACCATCATATATAACATGAAGATAAAATCAAAGGATTGAAGCACATCTAACAAAAGCATAGTTTCACCATATTTTTCAAATGACGTATCATTCCCAACTTCTTCAAGTACCCCAATAATGGCACCATACAAAGTCATCAAACTAGTGAGAGTCCTAAAGTGGGAACCCCAACGAGTGTCACCTGCTCTAGCAATAGATGATTCTTGATTTAATCCACTACCTGTCTCTATCTGACCCTCTTCAATCAATTTAGCAAATTGAGTTACTTGTTTGTCCCGTAGCAATTCCTGTCTCTTGTTAGAAGATCGTATGAAATTAACAAGCATATTGACCTTACCGAAAAAACCACTAACATCTTTGTGAGTCTTAGCACATGCAACAAGTGTCAATTGAAGTTGATGGGCGAAACAATGCACATAATAAGCAGATGAATTCTCATTTTGGATTAAAGTTCTCAAACCACCAAACTTACCTCTCATATTGCTAGCTCCGTCATACCCTTGCCCCCTAATTCTAGATAAACTCAAGCCATTAATAGACATCAACTTCTCAAGTGCCTCCTTAAGTGACTTAGCACTTGTTTCTTTAACACTTACAATGCCAAGAAACCTTTCTTTTACCAAACCTTCACTACTAACATAGCGAATAACAACAGCCATTTGTTCTTTACCAGCAACATCACCAGATTCATCAATTAAAACACAAAACACATCATCTGCAATATCACATATAATTTGTTGAGTTATTTCACATGCACAAGCAGCAGCAAGATCCTTTTGAATCTTAGGGGCAGTCATAAGGTTATTTCCCGGAGCACAATCTATTACACTAGCTATCTCTGGGTTAATTTCCTTTAATGTATCCACCAACTCAAGAAATGACCCCTTAAATAAAGAGTTAAGGGACTCGTCACTCCCTCTAAATGGCATGCCACATCTCAAGAGAAACTTAGTAGCTATAAGGGATGTGTTTACACGAACACGATATTCAACATTCATTTGCTTAGTTTGATTAACAAACGCGGCTTTAATACTTTGGTTTGGGTTCATGAGAGCATAACCCATATGCACACAATCAACATGTCTATTAGAAGAAGTAGCATGATTAGCCAATCTTTGAGCATGCTTCCAATCACCAAAACCGTCTCCCACGAAGTGATCCCCCCCATATTTAGAGACATTTTTAAACAAAAAACATGGCAAACAAAATGCTAGATCCTTAGATTCACTATAATCAATCCAGTCATACAAATCAAACCAATTTTTGCAAAATCGACGTCTTTGTTTACCTTGAACAGACCAAGGGTACACGAAATTGTGAGGAGGTTGATGACGACCTATTTTTAAATAAGCTTTTCTTACCTCATTTTGGATGTCAGGATGATAACTTGAAATTGGAAGTCTAATTCCTGGATCCGTTTCCAACAATTCATAATCAACAACTTTGATACTCTCATTTGGATGTTGAGTTTCCGATGCTTCTAGGTTAACCGAAGAAGTAGCTTTGTCTCTAGAAAGTACCGGAAAAAATTTCTTCATCCTGTAAAGACATCAATGAAACCATGTAAAATAGTTATTCATACTAATATTATAAATATAACATTAAAACTAATTGATTATGAAAGAAACTATTATGATAAATTGAGAAAATTGAATTTTTTTAACAAATTGGGGTTTTAGGGTTCAACCAATAAAGAAGAAAAAATAAGAGAAAAATTAAAATACTCACTTTACCTTAGATTTTCAATCACCCATAAACAAATCTATCCAAGCCAAATAGAAAAATTAGAGGAGAAAATGAAAGATTTACAATGAGAAGGAGAGTGGAAGGTTTGTAATATTTGAGATGGAGAATAAAATTGTTGATGTAACTTTGTAACTTCTTCTTATGTTAGACCGTAAGAGAGAATTAATAAATTTTTTTTTTTAACTTTTACACTTTAATCTCTCTCCTCTCTATAATATATATTATATATATAATATAAAAGAAAGAAAAAATTCTGGTTTTAATTTTAATGTGTAAGTTACGCAAAGTAATGGACTCCACCACCATCTATAATATAGCCTATAATGTAGGTAGGTAGCTTATTGTTTATTGTGAGGGAGATGTATTAGTTTTAATTTTATTTCTTCTTATGCCTCTTATTCTCTATAAATATATATTAAAAAAAAAATTTGAAAATTCTGGTGGGGCTTTAGCCACACCAAGCCCTTACATGTGTCCGCCCCTGGTTGTGATATAAATCTAGTGCCAATCATTTAGAACTTGTAGAAATGTCTTAGGGGCGTAAGTTTGATATTTTCTAATCGATTAAATTAGAAAAAAAATTCCCCTCTAGTTATTTCTAGAGCTCCTAAGTTATTTGGCATAAATTCCAAGACATTTTTAAATGTTTTCCTTTAAGAAAAATGTTTTTAGTGTGTATGTGTGTGAGTTTCCTTAGTATTTTAAGTTATTATCTTATTTTTACAATACTCAGTTCACTTGGACATACCGATAGACAAGAACTGCAGAGCTTTCACACTTTTCCCCTGCAGAGCTTTCACACTTTGATCTTGAGTCATTTTCTGCATGCACATATGCATCTTCATACGTTGTCGTCATCAAAACTTCAGATTGTGATCTTTATTAAAGGTATATTCCCCGCAAAACAAGGTTCCACACACAAGGCATTTCAAATCCTAGAACGAAAATTCCATTGCATTCGAGTTTGGTCCGGGCTCCTCAGATAGTCAGATATATTTAAGCGAATCCGATCGAACCTCATGTTCTGCCTCCATTCTTGCAACCAGAAGTCTTACCCGGCTTCCAAGTGTTGCAAGCAAACCTCATATTGCAAGGGGCTAACTCATCGTTTAACAGCATGTACAACATTGTTAGACGGAAAAATTCACATACACTCGAAGAAAGGCTACAACGCCTCGAAGGTAGCCTCCATAACACTCCCCATAGCAGAAAAACTGCCCAAGAGGTTGCGTCAATGAAGAATCATATTACCATCCCAAGAGTAATGTTGCGTCAATGAAGAATCATGGATAAAGTTAACTCTAACATCATTTACGATATCCTAAATTAGCAGCACATTCAACACTTCCAAGGATTTCAAACACTTATCATGAGTTTAATATTTTCATCTATAACTTATCATACCTTAATTCCTAACGTAAAATAGACAATGAGCTTCATCATGCATCCTTGAATCAATGCATGTTCTTTGAATTGTGATTATGATGAATGGAAATTAAAGCAATGTTGGCTTGCTTCCAATCCATTTCCCCTTTTCTTTCTCTCAATCTCCAATGCATGGAATGAAGCAAAATGAATAATCTTTTGTTTTTTTTTATCTAAACATTTATATATGTTGCTAGCCAAAAGACTAATATATCCCTCATTAAGAAATGAAATTACATACTTGTCCTTGTCACTTTGTCATAATTACCATTTGATCCTTGTTTTTAATTATGGCTTAAGGAATTAATCACTTTCATTATTAGTCCATTTATATAATTAAGGTTAAGATTATATATATATATATATATATATATATATATATATATATATATATATATATATATATATATATATATATATATATATATATATATATATATATATATATATATATATGAGGAGGGATATTCTTACTCCAAAAGTCCTTATCACGACCATTGATTCTTCTCAATCTAATTGTTAAAATTAATGAGTATTATTTTTCTCTTTCCATATTTAATTACTTATTAATTTTAATTATTAGATTGAAAAGAATCAATAGTCATGATGAGAAGTAAGTCTTGATAATTTACTCTTGGAGTAAGAATATCTCTCCTATATATATATATATATATATATATATATATATATATATATATATATATATATATATATATATATATAAAAGAGGATAAATATGAGATGTTACATGTGTAGGAGCTATATTCTTACTCATTGTAGACAACATGACAAAGGTATCGATTCCACTCACTAATTGTTCCTTATGTTATAATGATGTAGAAGATAATTTGCATATTTTTCTCAAAGGGTTAAATATGTTTTTAGTCCCTGTAAATATGACAACTTTCAGTTTTAGCCCCTACAAAAATTTTCTTCAAACAATGGTCCTCGCAATATTTTCCGTCCCTATTTTTGGTCCCTCCCGTTAGATTTCACTAACGGAAGCTTACGTGGCACGCCATGTGTCACGCCTCGTCAGTTAAATTAATACTAATATAAAAGAGACAGATTGCGGGGGTTTTAAACCCCCTTTAGATAACTTTAAAAACAATAATTTTTCACTACTATAAAATGATTGACACAATTAACTCTTGTAAGTCATTTTTTCTTGGTTTATATGATATAGCTATTTAGCATAAACATTTAAACATGGTTGAAACTGACCGTTCCACACTTTTTTTACATTTCTTCATATTTCTACATGTTTCTTTTGACTTCACTATTTTTATACACATTAATACAATTATAAAATGCAATACATATAAGAAAATACAATACATATAAAAAAAATAAAAACTCATTGAAATAAATTAACACCATTCCTCCATAAGTTCATCCATTTGATCTTTTAAGTAATGAGCACACATGAATTTGTCAAAGTACTACCTGATAATATATATGTGATTTAGTTAAAACACTAATGACTAGGATTAATCCCTACCTCTTAAAAATAAATAGAATCTCCCAGCTTTGAAAATAATTCAATTCCTAATGACAAACAAATTGTTTAGTACCTATTTTCATTAATAAATAATCTTCTTTATTGCATCTCAAACCACTTAACCATTCAATTAACTACTTTAATAGTAACTACTTTAATAGTAATGGTATTTTAGTCAATGAAGCTTGTTTTACGAAGAAAACTAGTACCTGGGGCCGGGATGATTTTTTTAATAAGTAAGAAAAATCTTAGAAGGACTATGAGTTACCCACCTGCAGCACCAGAATGAATTAAACGAAATCAACAACCGTAAGTATAAATACAATATCATCTTGGTAAGGAAATTGGTTATTTAATATTCAATATATGTTTGTTTTCTTAATTAATATGTTGTCAACAAAATTAAGTATAAATGCAATATCATCTTGGTTAGGAAATTGATTATTTAACATGCACGATTTGTCAATACTTATAATGAAGAATGAGGGTAACAAATATTTCTCTAACAATTGTTTGATTAATTACTTGTGAAAAATTATTGTTTTTTAAGTTATTTAAAGGGGGTTTAAAACCCCCGCAATCTGTCTCTTTTATATTAGTATTGATTTTAACTGACGTGGCATGACACATGGCGTGCCACGTAAGCTTCCGTTAGTGGAATCTAATGGGAGGGACCAAAAATAGGGACGGAAAATATTGCGAGGACCATTGTTTGAAGAAAAATTTTGTAGGGACCAAAACCGAAAATCGCTATATTTATAGAGACGTCAAACATATTTAACCCTTTCTCAAATGTCCAAATAGTTGAAATATTTGACACCGAACCTCATTTTCTATGGTGGTTAGTGAGATGGCGGATAGTGGAGATGGAGCCACTATCCCTATTTTCAATATTTTAAAGAGGTTTTCATTGATGATTGCTCTCTTATTACCACCATTATTCAAAGCAGTTGGAAGCAATGAAACAACAAAATTTGGTTCTTAGCCGAGCGGTTGAGTTGCTCTTTTCTTGGCATGCTACTCGAAAATGTAATACCATATCGTCATATTCAAATCACTCAAATCTCATGCTAATACAAAGTTGGAATTAATATTGGTATTAGAGATGAGTATCACAGTTTTTTCCTTAAGATATTATATAAAAGAGAATTACGAGTTCTCCAATCTGTTTATACACAAAAACAAGATAATCCGATAAAAAGAGAGTTTACAAATCAATTAAAATTACGAAAAAAATAACAAAATATTTTTGCTAAATTCATAAAAGTTACAGTTGAAGTGAGTAATATCTCCACAAAAATACAATTTTCAAACCAACATTTTTATATACCACACCGTATTGTTAAAATTCCAAACTTCATTCCGGAAACAAATCTGATTATTTACCAACCAAATAATCTAAGTAGTGGCTAACCAAACAACTCCTAACTTGTCTTCTTTTACCTTTTTTACACGACAAAACGAGTACCAACCTATAAAATACGAAAGACACTCATCCTCCTCCACATCCGATTTACCGATTCAAGTTGCTATCTTCCTCCAAACATTCTTAACCACCGAACAATTAAAAAAGGAATGTTCCCTATACCACAAAAAACACACTTTAAATTATCTATAGAAAAGGTAATACCTCTATACATCAAAAGGTCCTTTGTTGAAAGTCTATTAACAAAAAACCTCCAACCAAAAGCCTTGATATTTTGAATGGCACTTCCGATTTCCAAATCAAACCCAAAGCCACATCATTCCTATTAGGAGGATCGAAAGGAACACAAAAACTTGCATATTGAGCATAAAAGGAAGCTACCGAAAATCCATCTTCCGAGTTTAGAGTCCAAACAATCGAATCCTTTCCTTCTGACACACCACCGAAATCCTCCAACCTCAACCGTAAAGAGAGAAAGTCGGGCAAAAGAGTCAGATCATGGGCCACCGCTGCGGATAAGCCAAGATCTCCCCAAATCCACCTTCCATCGCTTCACCCCCATGCCCGCCACCGAAACACGCTTCAAACAAGAAACCGCAAAAATATCCGAAAAAATGCCCTTCAAAGTGTTTTCCTCTAACCACTTAGCTTTCCAAAAAGGAGTAGAAAAACCATTGTGAATAGTAAATCTACTATTAGAAACAATAGGATCAATGATAGATGAATTTCCGACCTTGATGATGTCCCCCCACCAAGAAGAAAAAGAAAAAGAAGATTTTTTTGACTCTCCTCTACAAAAGACTTAAGTAGAAATATCATCATACCGAGCTCTCAATAAATTACTCCAAAGAGAATCATGGCCTTGAATAATTCTCCATCTCCACTTATTTAGAAGGGTTAATCAAACTCCGTAATATTTTTTTTATCCACCTTCACCGACATTTTGTAAAAAGACACAGTGAAGATAGTTAAAGATCATAATATAGACTTCAAGAGAGTGATTCTACCTCCAAGATTGAGAAAACGATTTTTCCAACCCGACAACCTATTATTCATCTAGGTCAAAAGGGGAATCCAAGACGAAAGCTTCCTTGGGTTAAAACCAATGGGAATTCAAAGAAAAGTAAAATTGCTATCTTCCACCTTACAAGAAAGGAAAAAAGAAGCAGCTTCAACGAAATTGTTACTAGAATTGATACCGATCAACTTGCTTTTGTGATAATTAATACCAATACCCGACACAAGTTCAAAGGCCCTCAAGACTGTTTTAATTGCCCACACATGCTTCCAAGTTCCTTCTCCTACCAACAATGTATCATCCGCAAATTGAAGAATGTCAACTTGGCATTTTCCTTTGATAACAAAGTTACTAAATTCTCCAATCTTAATAGATTTCCTCACTAACCCCGCCAAACCTTTAGCTATCAAAACAAAAAAGAAAGGTGAAAGCGGGTCTCCTTGCCTCAAACCTTTCTCAACAACAAACTCCAAAGTAGAACTGTGTTACCTAAAATTGAGTGGTTCATGCTAATATGTGATGTGCGTCTAGGCGAAGCTCTTGGTTTTGTTTTGTCTCTTAACTAGCTACATGATCTTAATAGAGATCTTCTTAATTTTGAATTAGATACTAAAATCGTGAGTAGTTTTCTTTCATTCAAAAGAGAGTACATAATTTCATGACATTATTTGTCATTGTAGAGAGTTGTTCCTTTCTCATTATAACAACTTTAATATTGAATTTATTAAGAGGTGGATGAATGTGGTTGTTCGTAGCCTTAACAATCTTTTAAATTTTGATAGAAATATTATGTTGTGTCAGAGTGTCATCAAGAAGAAATCAAAACTACGAGAACGATTGATTTTTTGAATAAACAAAAAAAATTTATTAGGTTTTGACGAAAGAGAGAGAAAAAGAATAAATATTAGGATTGATTGTAACTGTTTTTCTCTTCACTTACTCAATAAAGATATACAGATTATAAGTGAATAATAATAATCAACCTCCTCTCAATAACCTGAGAGAACTAGTCTATTTATAAACTACTAAGCTAACTTAAGCTACCAGCTAACTTAAACGGTTAGACTAAACAAAGAGACTCAATTCAACATGCTAACAAACCTAGCATTATCGACTGCGACATGATAAAATACAATTCGATTACAATATACACTACTTTGACATCAACATATGAACAGACTTCAGCAACACGCTCAATCTCTACCGAACCAAGAAACTGTCCCTATCAAGATACTAAATCTCCCTTATCATATTGTATTGAATTTCTTTTGATTGATTAGGATTAATAATAGCTAAAAGTTTTCTCCTTGAAAAAACAAATATATTGTATATTGAATAGATTGAATGAATTTACAATTAAATAGATCGGATAAATTCTAAATTAAAAATTGTCATGTCTAATTAGAGTAGATAGTTTATCTAACTTTGTTTCTTCCTAAAATTTACCTTCTAAGATTTTTAATTCATTACTGTCTTCTAAATTTGAACTATATGTGCCAACCATGTTTTCTTCGCCATATTTTCTTCCTACATGTTTTCTAATCTACTTTCTTGGAGGAACTTTACCCTCCACCAAAAAAACTCTTATTTCAAAGAGAGGGACCACTATGGCCAACTAGTTTATCTTTAACATCAACAAGTTGTCCCAAAACCATATCCCCCAAAGTACAAAAAATCATGTACCATGTTGAGAAAACTTTAAAAACTTTTTTGATTATTTAAAAATCCAATAGCTTAATTATTATTATTATTAGTATTAGTTATTAACTTACTTAATCATTATAATAATATGCATATCTATCCGTATCTTGGGTTTCTTCAAGGTTCAAGAAAGGAATATAGCTAGACAGATAACCATGAAAGTCTTATTTAGTGGAGAAAATGGTACTTATCTATGCCACCACATAAGTCTCAATCACATTTTAGTATTAGCATTGATTCCCCAACATAGACTATATTTGTGGGGAATATATACAACTTTGCATCTAACATTGATTACTTCTTACCATTCACCACATGCAATGTCTATATAAAGAAAAATCATTGGACTGTAATTCATGATTCTCTCTTCAACTTACTCATCCAAATGATTGATTAGAGAATCATCACTATTTTTGATAATAATAATATCTTAAGCTATAGCTCACATTTTTGTCATTTAGCTATGTACCAAAAAAATAAATAGAACTATATCTAAAAAAGCTTGTAAAATAGTAAATGAGTATATGGATATAGCAAATCTAATATAAAGTTGTAAACCTAAAATATTTTTTCAAGACTATAGTTGTACTATTAGGTAGGTTTGTCGGCATGTTTTGCATGAATAGACCCTACATATAATTATGAATGAAAAAAAAAAATTATGCTAGTGTTAGTTGGTTGGCTCTTTATATTAAAAGATACCTTTGGTGATAAACACAAGCACTAGCAACATCACCACTTAAATACCACTATTATCAATCAAGTCTCATAAATAGAGGTTGTTGACACTTTCAATCAATATACTCAATTTCTTCTTCAAACTTCATCACATAAAAAAAAATATCCTTCAAGTTAATTAATCAAGAGTGAGTGAGAGAGAAGATAAATTAATCTTGATAGGATGAAGAAGAGTTCTAAGGTGGCAGATGAGAACATGTATGAAGGAGGAGAAAGGGGGGTTGAAGTAGCAATATTTGGAGGTGAAGGTGAAAGAGGAAGAAGACAACATGGGTGGAGTGTTATTTTTGCTATTCTTCAAGCTCCAATTTCTATACTATCATGTGTTTCTAATCCTCGTGTTAATGGTTCTGATGGCGTTTGGACTTCTGGTGAATTTGCACAAATTTCTGAGATCAATCATATTATGGTAAATGATAGTATGAGATATGCAATTTTGATGTAGAAAAAAATGTAAACATTTATTTAATATGTTGTCATCTAGAGTAACTTCTCTTATTTCAATTTAATTTTATTATATTATTATATTGTTATATTATATATATTTATACTCCACTGGATCATATTACATTAGATTATTAAACGGTTTAGCCAAAAAGATCTTTGTTTTATATTGGTTCTATTATTGGGATGGTATAAATTTAATGTTTGCTTAAACTTTTTACATGTTAAGCAAACTGTTTATTATTATCTAAATATGTTGTTTATAACTTAGATTGTATGTGGATTGAAGAGAGACCACGTTGTATTTTTGTAATCCTTGCTTACATTTATTGTTTGACTTTTATTTATTAATAAAATTATACTTGACTTAAAAAAATAAGTCATGAAATTGCAATTATTTGTCATTTTGTTCTTAACTTTACTTTTTTTTCCCTCAACTTTATCATTCTTTTTGTATTAATCCCTATATTTAAATACTTATAATATACACTACAAGAAAACTGCCCATTAGAAAACTTTCTAATAACTATTTTTACCATGCCATTCGACTTAATAAATTTTTTTCATGACATTTGATCCTTTTATTTTTTTAAATGATAATTTTATAGCAAGGTTTTGGGAATCAATAATTGAATGGTTAGGATTCTAAAGTGTTATGTCGAATGAATTGGGCGATCAAGCATTGTTTTTTGGAAAAGAAATCATTGTAACAAAGACACGTCATAAAAAATAAAGGGGACCAACAAAAATTTAGAAGTTATAGAAAAAATAGAAAATAAAAAATCTAATCTTATTAAAGGAGTGATTCAAAGTTAATTCTGATCAAAATACAAAGAATTAAAAGTGCCATCATATTGAAAGTCTTTCATAACTCAAACGCATTGCGAAAGTTTTTGGAATCGTTTTGTTGAAAGTAACTTGTTGAAAAAGCACATTTGGAAGTCTGGAAAAACAAATTGTCAAAGAGGAAATCGATTATCCAGTTTGGGGAAATCGATTTCTGGAAGCTTGTTCAATTTTTTTGCTTTTTAAGTTGGGGAAATCGATTACCCCTGTTTGCTTTTTTTGCTTTTTATCGTGTTAATGGTTCTGATGGCGTTTGGACTTCTGGTGAATTTGCTCAAATTTCTGAGATCAAAATGATAGTATGAGATATGCAATTTTGATGTAGAAAAAAATGTAAACATTTATTTAATGTTGTTCATCTAGAGTAACTTCTCTTATTTCAATTTAATTTTATTATGTTATTATATTATTATATTATAGATATTTATACTCCTCTAGATCATATTACATTAGATTATTAAACGGTTTAGCCAAAAAGATCTTTGTTTTATATTGGTACTATTATTGGGATGGTATAAATTTAATGTTTGCTTAAACTTTTTACATGTTAAGCAAACTGTTTATTATTATCTAAATATGTTGTTTATAATTTAGATTGTATGTGGATTGAAGAGAGACCACGTTGTATTTTTGTAATTCATGCTTACGATTTATTGTTTGACTTTTATTTATTAATAAAATTATACTTGACTTAAAAAAATAAGTCATGAAATTGTAATCATTTGTCATTTTATTCTTAACTTTACTTTTTTCCCCTCAACTTTACCATTCTTTTTTTTTTATTAATCCCTATATTTAAATACTTATAATATACATTTTAATAACTATTTTTACCATACCATTTTTTTGGTTTAAAATTTACATATGTTTATAAGATTTAAATGAAATTCATACAATTTAAATTAATGAGTATTATTTATTTCATTCATTCTTACTTTGTTAAGAGTCTCACATCGGACAATATATAGCCTGAACATGTTTTAATAAGTGGGGGCAATTCTCACCATACAAGCTGATTTTGTAGGGTTGAGTTAGGCCTAACCCACACTTCTTAACATGGTATCAGAGCTTCGTCTAAGATTCGGTGGACCACCTACTATCAGGTTTCCGCTATCGGGTCACCCACAATTCATTTCCACGTTTCAGTTGTCTAATCCTGGGCGTGAGGGGTGTGTTAAGAGTCTCACATCGGACAATATATAGCCTGAACATGTGCTAATAAATGAGGACAATCCTCACCATACAAGCCGGTTTTATAGGGTTGAGTTAGGCCTAACAATACAAGTCATTATAGTTTTTTAAACATAGTATAATGAAATTTTATTTGATTAGAATATCATGAATTTTAATTCATGTATCTACAATTACATATCTCTAAATAATTATCAATTGAACTAATTTAAACTGAACAATAATTTTTTTAAAGAGGATTTGGATGCTCACATTTACAATATATAAGTATAAAAAATTTATATTATTTTCTTGCCGATATTCAGTATTAAATGAATAAAAATAATTGGAAAAATAAATTATTTAAAAAATTTCAAAGCATGTGTGCGGGTAAAAAAAATTATTAGGGTTGTTTTTTTTAATACAAATGATGATTAATGTTAAGAGCAATATACAATTTATTTTTATTTTGTATTTTTTTTATCTGTGATCAGATGTATCTTATGATTTATATTTATTGTTGAGAGAGTATGTACACATTTTATAGAGGATTCCGATCCTTAATTAGAGTGACTTATTCAAAAACAAATTTATGAATTTACTCTTTAAAAATATCATTTTAGAATTAATACGCAAATTTTATATAAACCAAGAGATAAATTGTAATAAATTAAATGTCATTCGTATTGAAGAGTAATTCATATTCAGAAGATGAGCATTAGAAGTTCTGATGTGGGCTGATCTTCTGATGGTTACTCAGAAGATAGTGTTGACCAGAAGTTCTACCTTCTGGGTTCTGTTAGCTTAGCTATTTAGTTAGTAAGGGTATTTTAGTATCTCCTAGTACTGTACAGTTTGTACCATAAACTTGTTCACTAAGCTTAGCTTTTAGGGCTGAGGTGGCAATTTGCTTTTTTTTGTATAAATAGTCTTGTAGTAGCTATCATTAATTGTAGACAACACAAGTAGTAGAATACATCAGTAACATTTATTCTCTCATCTCTTTTTGCGCCGTTATTCTTTTGTTTATTCTCTTTGTCATCATCTTTCATTCTTGTGCACCAACAATTGGTATCTAGAGCTCCGGTTCCAAACACAGGAAAACACGAGTGAACGTGAGTTTGTGTGACTGTGTGATTGATTTTGTTTCCGGGAAACAAAGTTGTGTTAAATCACATTTTTCTTGGTTGTTTGTGGGTTGGGAAACACTGTGTGAGTGTGAGTGAAATCTATTTTTTCTGCACAAGTTTAAAGATGAGTGGAAGCAACTTGAATACCAAACTTCCAGTTCTTGATGGTAAAAACTGGAATAGATGGATGATTCAAATACGTGTATTATTTGGTGCTCAAGATGTTCTAGATCTTGTCACTGAATGATATGTTCCGATTGCAGCGGATGCAACAGAAGAACAAAGAGATGCGCAAAGAGAAACAAGGAAGAGAGATCAAAAGGCGTTGTTCTTCATCCATCAGTGTGTGGATGTGAATGTGTTTGAGAAGATTGTTGATTCTTTGACGTCTAAAGAGGCGTGGGATATACTGGTCAGGTGTTACGGTGGTGACGTATCAGTGAAGAAGGTGAAGCTTCAATCCCTGAGAAAGCAATATGAGAATCTCAACATGAAGAACAATGAGAAAGTTTCTGAGTATATCTCTAGAGTGATTTTGATCACTAATGAGATGAAGGCTTGCGGAGAAACCCTTTCTGAACAAGTAATCATAGAGAAGATATTGAGGTCACTTACTCCTCAATTTGATTATATTGTTGTATCTATTGAACATTCTAAAGATCTGGAAGCCATGAAAATAGAAGAGTTGTAAAGCAGTCTAGAAGCACAAGAGTTGCGTCTGACTGAAAGAACTTGTGAAAGGGAAGTTGAGCAAGCTCTGAAAGCTTCTTTTGTCAAGAAGGACCAGAAGCATTCTTGGTCAGAGTCCAAGAACAGACGTGGTGATAGATTCTAGAAGGAAGCCTCAACTTTTGATGAGAAGAAATATCAGAAGGAAAAGGAGAAGAAGAAAGTTCAATGTTACTGTTGCAAACAGTTTGGCCATTTTGCTAGAGACTGTTTGGCAAACAAAGGAAGGAAATCAGAAGAAGCAAATATAGCTAGAGGTGATTCAGATAATGAACCTCTGTTATTGATGGCTTCAGAGTCTGACGGAAGATGTGTGTCAGAGTGGTGGTATATGGACACTGGGTGTTCAAATCACTTGACTGGAAACAAGCAATGGCTGATAGATTTTGACTCTGAAAGGAGGATAAAGATCAGATGTGCTGATGATAAGTACCTTTATGCAGAAGGAATGGGAAATGTCAAAGTCAGAGTGAAGAATGGGAAGAATGTTCTGCTCAAAGATGTTTGGTATGTTCCTGGAATCAAAAGCAATCTGATGAGTGTGGGTCAGCTCATTGAAAAAGGTTTCTCAGTTGTTATGAAGAACAACCTCTTGAAGTTGTATGATTCCAATTAGAAGTTGATTATGCAATCTGAACAGGGAAGCAACAGAACATTCAAGGTGAATGTAGAAACAGCTGAAACAGAGTGTCTGAGTGCAGAAGGCTCAGAAGGTGATAGTAAGCTATGGCATAAGAGGTTAGGGCATTTGAACTATAGAAGCCTGGGGCATCTAAGTTCTAAGAAGCTTGTACATGGCATTCCAAAGATTGTGAAGCCTGAGAAGTCATGTGAGGTATGCATGAAAGGCAAACAACCCAGATTGCCATTTGTATCAGAAGTTGCTCCAAGAGCAAAGCATGCTCTGGGAGTAGTGCACTCTGATTTGTGTGGACCATTTCCAGAACTTTCACTTGGAGGAAATAGGTATTTTGTGTCTTTTGTGGATGAGTTCACAAGAATGACGTGGGTAACACTTATCAAGTTTAAGACTGAGGTGTTCATAGAATTCCAGAAGTTCAAGGTGAAGGCTGAGAATCAGAGTGGTCAGAAGATAAAGATTCTCAGAACGGATGGTGGAGGTGAGTATAACTCTACAGAATTCCAGAAGTTTTGTGATGATAATGGAATTGAGCATGAGGTTACTGCTCCTTATACTCCTCAACACAATGGTCTGGCTGAACGAAGAAACCGTACTTTGCTTGATATGACGAGAAGTATGCTAAAAGAGAAGAAGCTTCCTCACAATCTCTAGGGAGAAGCTGTTGCTACTGTAGCATATATGCTCAACAGGTGTCCAACGAAGAGGCTGAAGGAAATTGTTCCTTTAGAGAAGTGGACTAAAGAGAAACCGAGTGTTAGTCATCTGAAGGTTTTTGGTTCTGTGTGTTACAAACACGTTCCAGAAGCTAGAAGGAAGAAGCTGGATGATAGAAGCAAAGTGATGTTATTGGTGGGGTACCACAGTACAGGTGCATACAAGCTCTATGGTTCAGAGACTAACAAAGTTGAAGTCAGCAGAGACGTCATTGTGAAAGAATCAGAAGTTTGGGATTGGAGAGAGTCTCAACCAACTTCTGATGTAGAGATAACTTTTGAAGAAGAGTTAGAGTCAGAAGATGAAGAATCTTCTAAAGATGAGTCAGATGGTGAATCTGATTCTGATCCAGATTCTGATGATGATCCAGAGTCTGGTGGTAGTCATGATTCTGGAAGGGAAAACTCTGAAGATGTGAAGTATGGAGGACAAGCTTCTGGAGATGATCATGAAGGTGGTGACTCTAGAGGTGGTAACTCTGGAGTAGTTGACTCTGAAGTAGCTCAAAGGCCACAAAGAGTCAGAACTATACCTAGAAGGTTTGCAGATTTTGACATGTTGCAAGACACAGAAGTTAACTCAGAAGGAGATGTCATTCAGTGTGCCATGTTAGTAGACTCTGAACCAGTGAGTATAGAAGAAGCGCTCAAGAAGAAGGCTTGGCTGAATTCCATGAAAGAAGAACTTGAGGCTATAGAAAGAGACAAGACTTGGAAGCTGACAACTTCCAAAGAAGAAGAAAGCCATCAACGTCAGATGGGTTTTCAAGGTAAAGCTGAAGCCAGATGGGTCAGTTGGTTCCCACAATGCCCTCAAAACCCCTAATTCCCAACTTTTTGCTCCTTGAAGATTCTTCTTGAATTTCTTTGGTCAAATGACTTTAATATCCATGTATTGATGATATTGATCCTTGAAAGTCATGGTTTGACCAAAAATCTTAAAAGTCAAAGGTGATCCCATACAGTTGACTTTTTCCAGATAAGGTGAGATTTGGACTTTTGTGCAGAATCAAGATCTTCTCCTCAAATGAGTGATGTAAATGGGTTATATTGAGGTGGTAGAGGTTCTTGAATCATGTCTTGAGTTTTGGATCCATGCCCTGATTAAAAGTCAACTATCCAGATGAATTAGGTTAAAAACCCTAATTGTCAACCAGATGAAATTGGTGACTGTGGATCTTGAATTGAGGTGTGATGTCCAGTGGATCTTATTGTATGGACCATTTGAAGATGATTGAAGTCTTTAATAGATGTCTTGGAGCTTTTTAGGGTTTCCCAAAGGTGATCCCTGATTTTAGTCCTTGATAGGCTAAAAAACCCTAGTCTGGTGACCTGAGTAAACCTGTACTCAGATGACTGAGTGTCTAATCAATCATAAGTGAATATAAAAGTGAAGCTTTTGAGTCCTATGATTGTGTTAGAGACCAATCCTTCTATTGATTGATCCTTTGCCTGAATTTTCTTGCCTTTGAACATCCTTGATTAAATGCCAGATGAAAAAGTGACTGTTCTGGGTAGTTGCTTTGACCTGATGAAAATCCTGAAGATGTGTCATCTCAGGGGGGTCAAAAATTAGGGTATGACAGATGCCGCTATTTAAGTTTCTTTTATCTGGAGGGAGAGAGATTGATATCTCGATCTCTCCTGCGTGAAAGAGACTTAAATATCAAAGAATGCCCGAATTTTGGGCGCTCCTGAGATGTTGTAATTGATAAAATCCTTTCATAACTTGATCCCGTTGTCGCACTCGGTGGGGGGGTGAGGAGACAAACTCCTGTAGAAATACTTGATATGGATTCTGTTGAATGGATGGCAGTGTAGAATGCTCAATCCATCTTTTTAAACTAAGTGTTGACACTTAGAAAAAGGTGCACAACTTCCCCTTGTTTCGGATGTCTGTACCTTGAAACTGGTCTCAGTTGTGATTTTAGACAATATCTTAGATAAAGAGAAATTCTCCAAAGATTTGTTTCCTCATCAAACTTCTCATCAGCACTTGGAGATGAGATACCATTTGATGGTAATAAAGAAACTTCAAAGGTTTGTTTCCTCATCAAACTTCTTACCAGCACTTGGAGGTAAGATACCATTTGACGGTAAATAAAGAAACTTCAAAGGTTTGTTTCCTCGTCAAACTTCTTACCAGCACTTGGAGGTAAGATACCATTTGACGGTAAATAAAGAAACTTCAAAGGTTTGTTTCCTCATCAAACTTCTTACCAGCACTTGGAGGTAAGATACCATTTGACGGTAAATAAAGAAACTTCAAAGGTTTGTTTCCTCATCAAACTTCTTACCAGCACTTGGAGGTAAGATACCATTTGACGGTAAATAAAGAAACTTCAAAGGTTTGTTTCCTCATCAAACTTCTTACCAGCACTTGGAGGTAAGATACCATTTGACGGTAAATAAAGAAACTTCAAAGGTTTGTTTCCTCATCAAACTTCTTACCAGCACTTGGAGGTAAGATACCATTTGACGGTAAATAAAGAAACTTCAAAGGTTTGTTTCCTCATCAAACTTCTTAACAGCACTTGGAGGTAAGATACCATTTGACGGTAAATAAAGAAACTTCAAAGGTTTGTTTCCTCATCAAACTTCTTACCAGCACTTGGAGGTAAGATACCATTTGACGGTAAATAAAGAAACTTCACCATCCCTCCTTTTAACTTGACATTTTTGAAGGATCGTCATATGGTCCCGCGCTCTTTTGAGGGGCTAATGACTTTGCTTGAAAGTGGACGAACTGTCTTCGGGAAGAAAACTACCATTCACCTACTTATGCTGAGGAATCTGAACTATCTTCTGGACGAAGACTACCATTCACTGACTCCGTTGGGGATCTTTTGTCGATCCGTTGGGGAAATACCGAACTTCTGAGGAATTCAAAATGCGAAACAACCTATCTCATTTGAAGAAGATTGTCGAGCGTCGCTCTACAGGAGAATCTCAGTTGGGAATTCCAAAAGTGAACAAACTATCTCTTTGAGGGAGATTACCATTTGTTGACTTTCTTGGGGAATTTTGGGTGTATGAACCTTCTTCATGAAGAAGAAAACCCTTTCACAACTTTGCAGGGGAATCTTGTGTATATGCTTTAATGACTCGGGCACTCACATGATCAAAGCCTGACTCGACTATGCAGTTATGTATGCATGAATATTATGACAAATATAAAATGTAAAGTGAAAGTGAATAGAATTGTCGTGGATGTAAAATCCTATGATACGACTTGAATCTTGTTGATCAGAAGATGTCCTCTTCTTGTAGTTCGAACTCTGTTGGGAACACCTGGTTATTAGTTGTTCGCTGTCCGAAATGAGTAATATGAATTGAAGTGAAGATCCGTCATCGGGAGATGTTCGCAAAGCGACCTCATGGGGAAATCTTGGTTCCCAGAGTCTCAACCGTTCTCGGAGCAACTGTTTGCATTCTTCCTATTGTTTGTAAACCTTAGAAAGAAATTTCACCTTTATTTTTGCAAGTAAATTCATTTTATTTTATGAAAACATTTGTTTCAAGAAAATGACTGTTTAAACTTAAAATGCATTTCAAGAAACTGAATAAGACTCGATTGCAAAGAAAGGCACAAGGCTCAAATTATTATATATGGAATGGTAATCAGCCAAATGCTTGACTCCATGGAGTATTTACAAAGTTGGAAATTGGTAATTTTTCGGGAAAAGGGCTACGATGAAACGTGACGACCGTTATCTTTCCCTTCCACTCCGAGTTGCGTTGTATTCGTGCTTCGTAGAAGATGACCTACTGCTGATGAATACTCCGCTATGGATTTTTGAATGATCAAATTTGTCCTGAACACAGTTACTTGCCATATATCCCTAACTTTTGCGTAAACTACCCCTTTCGGGTTTTAAGTCTACCGGGATTGATTATTTATTTTTTATGTCTCTAACTTTTGCCTGAATCGCCCTTTCGGGTTTTCGATTCACCGAGACGCTCTTTTTTGCCTAAGTTGCTCTTTGCGAGTTTTCAACTTAGCGAGTTGTTCTTTTGATTATTTAGGCGAAGTATTTCTTAACTGCGTCGACGTTCACAGGACGGGTGAATTCTTCTCCATCCATAGTCGTGAGTATTAAGGCTCCTCCTGAGAAAGATCTCTTGACCACGTAGGGGCCGTCATAATTGGGAGTCCATTTCCCTCTCGAATCTGTGAGAAAAGATTGAATCTTTTTTAGTACAAGGTCGCCTTCTTTGATTGTGCGAGGTCGAACCTTTTTGTCGAAAGCTTTCTTCATTCTTTGTTGATATAGCTGACCGTGGCATAAAGCTGTCATGCGCTTTTCTTCGATCAAGTTCAATTCATTGAATCTGCTTTGACACCACTCGGCTTCTGTTAATTTTGCCTCCATCAAGACTCTCATCGATGGAATCTCAACCTCTATAGGTAGGACTGCTTCCATGCCATATACAAGGGAGAAAGGAGTTGCTCCAGTCGAAGTACGTACTGATGTACGGTAACCATGAAGAGCATACGGGAGCATTTCATGCCAATCTTTGTAAGTGATGACCATCTTCTGAACGATTTTCTTGATGTTTTTGTTAGCTGCTTCTACAGCTCCATTCATCTTTGGTCTATAAGGAGATGAGTTGTGATGCTCAATCTTGAATTCTTCACAAAGCTCCTTCATCATTTTGTTATTCAAATTTGACCCATTGTCAGTGATTATCTTGCTTAGGTAGTAAATGGCATGCTCTTTTCTCTTTGTCTCATCTTGCTGTCCAAGGACACAACCCATGGAATCTTCTAAGACGGTTAAGTACATTATCAAAAGTCTTCCTTCCACTGGAGGAGACAAGATGGGTGGTTCGAGCAGATATTCCTTAATGCTGTCGATCGCTTTCTGACAATCGTCTGTCCAGACGCAACTTTGATCTTTCCGTAGAAGTTTGAAAATAGGAGCACAAGTTGCCGTCATGAGATATATGAATCTCGAGATGTAATTCAGACGTCCAAGAAATCCTCTAACTTGTTTCTCGGTTCTGGGTGAAGGCATTTCTTGAATTGCCTTGACTTTGTCTGGATCTACTTCAATTCCTCGTTTGCTGACAATGAAACCAAGGAGTTTTCCTGAGTAGACACCAAAGGTACACTTGTTGGGATTCAGGCGAAGCTGAAACTTCCGTAAGCGTTGAAATAACTTTGTCAGATTTTGTATGTGGTCTTCTTCATTTTCTGATTTAGTAATCATGTCGTCCACATAGACTTCCACTTCTTTATGCATCATGTCGTGGAAAAGCGTAGTCATGGCTCTTTGATAAGTTGCCCCTGCGTTCTTTAGTCCAAAAGGCATAACACGATAGCAGAACGTGCCCCAGGGGGTGATGAAAGCTGTTTTCTCCATGTCTTCAGGTGCCATTTTGATTTGGTTGTACCCTGAAAATCCGTCCATGAATGAGAAAACTTTGGATTTTGCTGTACTGTCTACCAACATATCAATATGTGGTAAAGGAAAATCATCCTTAGGGCTAGCTTTGTTCAAATATCTGTAGTCGACGCACATGCGGACTTTTCCGTCTTTCTTAGGAACGGGAACAATGTTAGCTAACCACTGAGGGTATTCTGAAGTGACGAGGAAACCTGCGTTGATCTGCTTTTGAACTTCCTCTTTGATTTTCATGGCCATCTCCGGATGAGTTCTTCTCAATTTTTGTTTGACCGGAGGGCATTCTGCTTTTAATGGCAAGTGATGCTCCACTATACTGGTATCCAACCCTGGCATATCTTGATAAGACCAAGCGAAGACATCTGAGAATTCTCTGAGCAGTTGTATCAAACTCTCTCTGATCTCTGAACTGAGCGAAGCTCCAATCTTAACCTCTTTTCTGTTTCCATCGGAACCAAGGTTAATGATCTCTAGAGGCTCATTGTATGGCTGAATGGCCTCTTCCTTTTGTTGAAGTAATAGTGAAATTTCCTTTGATATTTCTTCGTCTTCTTCTTCCTCTGCCTCGAATACAGGAAACTCAAAGCTTGGAGAAGTCATACGATCGCACGTTTCAACGGGGTATTTTATGATTAATCTGCATATGTGTGATAAGTTTTATTTAGACAACGAGGGAAGACTCGGTGTATGCAGTTAATGATTTTTGATGTTTTTTAAGGGTGTTTTTTAGGATTACCAATTTCCGAGAAAAGAAAAGGAAAAACTAACGACGGAACAGAATGACATTTTTATTTATTGACAGTCATTTCTTGAAACAAAGACCCTATAAAACAAAACTCTATTGCTTTGGGCGAAGCAAAGAGGGACATTTTCCTAAGAAATAGTAAAATGCAAAGCCCTATGAAACATCTCTTCACCCTGGGCTATGGTGAGAGGACAAAATAACGGTGAAAGTTCCTACTTAGGAGTGCGAACAACAGTTGAAACTTCAACAGCTGTCCAATAGTGGCGAACCCCATTGTGCACTAGGTAATCTGGAACCTTAGGCTTAAGCTGGCCTGTGGTAGGTCTTGATTTACCAACCACTGTCTTTGCAACACTCAGACGATCTTCTTCTACTTTAACAGACTGAGTGGTGCGAGCATACCCATTTCCAAGTGGAGTATGTCGGACTTTCTTTTGAGGAAACTTCCAATCTTCTGAATGGAGAGACTCGTTGTCGGAGACACTTTCGAGATCATCCTCTTCTGTATTTTGGTCTTGCTCTTCTCCCAAGATGGCATTGACTAGATATGTGAACTCTAGATCCGTAGCCTCGGAAGGTGACTTAGGGATATAATCCTCAATGATGATTTCACCAGTTGATGATGATGAATAGCAAGGGTTATACATCTCTTTTGGCTGAGAGAGGTACTCAAAATCACTGTTCCATCCAGTTGGAACAATATCTTCAAGAGAGATTCTTGAACTTTCAGGAGCGGAGTATTTCACCATGTAGTCGAATTTTCCGCTTGGTTCTCCTAATGTATCCCAAGTCTCTTCGGGGATAGGAGGAACTTCTTCTGATGAACCATGACTTCTGGTGGTGAAGCTGTTAGTAACTTCATCACTGCTTGGTCGAGTCTTACTTTCAGATCCCTTAGTCGGATAACAGCAAGGTGATTCAGACTCTGATAGGGATATGTATCCTGCTTCGAGAAGGTAGGACATACATTCCACTTCAAAATTCTCATCGGTGTCTTCCGTACCGATGGTATTGACTGTTTGTTGAACAGGTTGAAGAAAACCTCCACTGCAGAAAGTTTCTTGAATTGGAAGAACTACCTCAATTCCTGGAATAGTCTTTGATGATGTTAGAAAGAATCCAACTCCTGTTCTTTTCTTGTTGTTGGTAGGAATGTTAATGTGCCCCCAACCACTGGTAGTGCCATCCTTTACAACTTGGATTGCATCTCTGTAGGAAGAAATAGACGCTGCTTTCTCCTTTCCTTTGTCCAAGGAAAGTGCTTGGAATTTAGTTCCAACAACTTCTTTTGGTTCTATGTCGGAGAATGATGACAGGTTGCTGACGATCAGAGCTCGTTCTCCACATACGGTTACCAATTTGTCATTTCTTATGAACTTCAGTTTCTGATGAAGTGTTGAAGTAATTGCCCCAGCCTCATGAATCCATGGGCGACCTAGCAAACAACTATATTGTGCTGGAATATCCATAACTTGGAAAGTGATTTTGAACGTCTGAGGTCCAATAGTTATGGGAAGATCCACTTCTCCAAAAACTGACTTTCTTGATCCATCAAATGCTTTGACGGTGACATGACTTTTTCTTAGAGGGTAATCTTCGAAAGATAATCTTGACAATGTTTATTTCGGCATGACGTTGAGAGAGGATCCATTGTCTATTAGGACTCCTGTGAGTACATCACCCATGCAGCCAACTGAGATGTGAAGTGGAAGATTGTGGTCTACTCCTTCTTCAGGAAGATCTTCATCACAGAAACCTAGGTTAGTTCCCGCGGAGATGTTGGCAACGATGTTGTTGAATTGGCTTATTGTGACGCTAGGTTCTACAAAAGCTTGTTCCAAAACTTTCTGTAGAGCTTCCCTATGAGCTTCAGAACTCAATAGCAGGGAAAGGATAGAAATCCTAGACGGAGTATGTAGTAATTGATCTACAATGTTGTATTCACTCCTCTGGATTAACTACAAGATCTCATCATTTTCTTTCGCTTGAACAGCATTGGTCGGATGATTGTCTTGCCTATGTGGTACTTCCTCCGAAGGTTTCTCCATATTTTCTGTTGTTCTGTTGAAGACTCGTCCACTTCTGGTGACTCGACTAACATCAGCAATGTTGACAACAGACGGTAATGGTATTTCCTTACCATTTTCAATGAATGTAGCATTGTACTTGTATGGTATAGCCTTGCTGGACTCATACGGTACAGGACCTGGTAAGTAGATGACTAGTGGAGCAATTGCTGTCTTCCTGCTATCATACTTAACTTGCATTGGTTCAACTTGATTAATTTGAGGAGATACGGTAAAGACTTCATCATCTTCTCTGTTGGCAAGAACAGTAATGGTATTGTCATCCATCAGCTTTTGAATGTCGTTGCGAACACGCAAACATCCTTGTGAATTTCTTCGACAAATTCTGCATCTACTGTAAGCGTGGAAATCTGTTCCAAAGTAGGCAAGTCCATTTAAGATTTTATGGAACCTGACTACCGATCCTTCAAGATCTTCAACTTTGTAGATTTTGTATTCTCCTGGACATCCTTGAACCATGTTGATGTCATGTTCAGTCCTGACTCGGATATGTTGAATCCATCCTAAGTCCATTTGTTCTTGTAATGCAGCTTGAACTACGGCACATCCTTGATTATTATTTGGACAAATATCGCATGTGAAGTAGTTGTGAGGTGGTACATGGCCGTGCCCAGCTTGTTTAGCGTGCATCTTGACAAGATTTTCCCCTATCTGACGAATGTCGTAGATTTGAATGATGTTAGGGTGTTGATCTATCAGATTTACTGAAGCTTCTTTATGCTGCGACAAAGGATTTGCTTGGACGTTTGGACTAGTATCTTTGAAGGATAGCATTCCGCTCTTCACTAATCGTTGGACGTCAATCTTGAAAGGGAAACAGTTCTCAATATTGTGACCTGGTGCCCCCTGATGATAGGGACAAGATTGGTCAGCCTTATACCATGGTGAGGAACTGTTTGTAGGATTTGGAGGACTCCTTGTCTGAATGAGTCCTTTTGCCAGTAATGTCGAAAACAATTCCGCATACGGCATTGGTACTAGGTCAAAGGCAGGATACCTTGGAGCCCGATTGTTGTAATTTGGAGGTCGAACCTGCTGTTGAGGTTGCTGCGACCTTTGTTGAATTTGTTGTTGCGAGACCTGAGGTTGATAAGCTGGCGCTGAGTTAACAACCGGAGTTATTGCTGCAACTTGAGGTTGAAATTTCTTCTTGATTTTGTGCAAGACATTGCTGACATCTTGATCCTTTTTCTTCTGGAAAGAACTTCCATACTTCCTTGGACCAATAGAAGATTCTGGTTCTTTGTTCAAGCGTCCTTCCCGAACTGCTTCTTCTAAACGTACACCCATGTTTACCATCTCGGTAAAGTCACTTGGTGCACTTGCAACCATTCGTCCGTAGTAAAATGGACTCAAAGTTTTGAGATAGATTTTTGTCATTTCTTTCTCTTCAAGTGGTGGACAAATTTGAGCAGCAACTTCACGCCATCTTTGAGCGTATTCCTTGAAGCTTTCTCTATCCTTTTGAGTCATGGCCCGGAGTTGATCTCTGTCGGGAGCCATGTCCAGATTGTACTTATACTGTTTGACGAAGGCCTCTCCGAGGTCTCGAAAAGTACGAATCTCTGAACTGTCCAAGTTCATGTACCATTTGAGCGCAGCACCAGTCAGGCTGTCTTGAAAATAATGAATGAGTAATTGTTGATTATCAGTCTGAGTTGACATTCTTCGAGCGTACATTACGAGGTGACTTTGAGGGCATGAATTCCCTTTGTACTTCTCGAAATCTGGTACTTTGAATTTGTGAGGAATCTTAACATTTGGAACCAGACAGAGGTCTGCAACATTCTTTCCAAATAGATCTTGTCCTCGAAGAGTCTTGAGTTCCTTCTGCATTTGCAGAAACTGTTCCTGGAACTCGTCCAATCTTTCATACGCCAGCATCCTCACTGGGAGCGTGATGATATACTTGTCCGCCCTGTGGAGGAAAAGTATGCATAATGGGCTGTGGAGAAGCCATGACAGCAGATCTTGGAATCTCTGTTGTGCGAAACCCATTGCCGTTGCTCTTGGAACTTCAATTTCCAGAGGTTTGTAACCCTCCGGTGGTTGCATCTCCATTGTAGCTCTTGGAACTTCAGAAACTGGGGGTATGTACCCTTCTGGAATAAAGTTATACGGCATGCCCCAAGGTCGGTTGGGTGGCATGGTAAACTGAGGAATAGGAGTAGAAACAATCTCGGAAACCACAGTCCTTTGTGGTTCTTCTGGCGCTGGTCGATTCTGTGCAACTACCAGGGATTCTACCATACTATTGAGCCTTTCAATAGCATCTTTGATAGTATTAACCTCTTCTCTGAGTTCTCCATTCTCTTGCTCAAAGTCTTCCATTCTTTTCTTGCGACTTGAACGAGTGTTGTATGGATGAGACAGCTTGAAAGTCTTGGTTCACCTCCTTCTCCTCCTCTCTTTCTGGAGAAAGGAAAGTGACTATTAGATCCGCGACAATTCTCGTGTCAGTGCGTACGACTAAAGCGATGTATGATATGCAATTAAGTTAATATTTTTCAAGGAAACACCATAATTACGTTATGAAACATCAATCTTTTATTAATTAAGCGAAAACGCCGTTTTTTACACACTTTGAAAAAGAAATACAGAGAAACTGAGAGAAAGGACTCTAAAACTTTGACGAAGAGCCGACTTCACGTTCTAACATCTTCTTCTGTTTCTTGAGCTGAGCGTTCTCTGACGTGAGCTGATCGATGATCCAGGAAGCAGGAGGGATATGATGAGAAAGTGACGTTTGTGACACTTGTCGATCGAGCACTTCAAGTAACTCATCCTTCCTTCTTAGGATGTTTTGAATCTCAACATTTTCCGTGTTGACGATTCGATACTTGTTCCTCCAAGCATTCCTTTCTTGGCATACCTTGTTTAATGCCGCTTGTAATTTTTCAACATCGGTGGAGAAAAGGTATATTGGTTCCCTTAGGGGAATGGGTTCTTGATGCTGATATGGCATCCTGAGCTTGAATGCTCTGACGCGTACCCATTGAAGGTAAGGATCCAGGGAGATGCAAAGATGTTTTCCTAACAATCTTCTCCCTTTGCTGTGAACTAGACGCCAGGCTTGGACAATTTCCTTCTTCAGCATGTTGCCATGATCGTCGATGTTCTTGAAGAACAGACCCTCTAATTGGATGTTACTTGGAATGTTTTTCATGGGATAGCCGTATTGACGACGGGCTAAAGCTGGATTGTAACTGATTCCTCCCTTAGTTCCAATAAGGGGTATGTTGGGAAAACTTCCGCAACTGAAGATGATCTTGGTTTCGTCGTTGTCAGGACTACACCAATCAATGTCCGTATGAGTGAGGGACATGATTTTCTGTGACCAGTAAAGGCCATCCCTCATATTCCAGAAAGTGCTAGACTTTGGCAGGTGCGAAACGAACCATTCGTATAACAACGGTACGCAGCATGTGATTAATCCTCCTCGCTGCAGGTTTCTTGAATGCACAGAGTGATAAGCATCCGCAAGCAAGGTTGGAACTGGATTTCCAATTAAGAAGATCTTAATTGCATTGATGTCGACGAAATCGTTAATGTTAGGGAACAAAAACAATCCGTAGATAAGCAAAGCCAAGATTTCCTCAAAAGCGCTCATATCTTGGATGCTGACGAAGTACCGAGCTTGATCAAACAGGAATTTGGAGGGCAATCCTTGAATTCCTCCTCTACTCACCATATGAGTTCTGATGTCGACTACGTTCAAAGGAGTAGTTGCAGCGATGATAATGTCGTCAGGATTCTTTTCCAAACCGGAGTACGGATCTTGCGCGTACACGGGAATTCCAATCAGACGAGAGTACTCCTCCAACGTAGGCATGAGCTGATAATCTGGAAAGGTGAAGCAGTGATACGTTGGATCGTAAAACTGTACCAAGGTGGGAAGGATCCCATCCACAATGTTGGTATTGAGCAAAGGCAGAAGTTTTCCATACTTCTCCTTGAAAGCCTGGGGGTTGACCACCAGTTTTCCGAGCTTTCCTAGTTCCTCGACCTGGGGAATCTTGAAGGTGTATTTCCTAGCTCTCTTTCTTCCGTAATCCATGGTATAGATCCTTAAGTCCTTTCTCCGTTTTTCTCTTTCTATGAAGTTCAAAACGTTCGTTATTTAGTTTCCTTGAAAAACGACTCGAAAAAGACTCTTTTTTTTAGTTATTATTAATGAATGATGCATGAATGCATGAATGCACACACAAGAGTTTTAAACAAACATGGCGTTGAAGGGTATAGTGGTCAAGAAGTCAAAACGCAAACCTCGCCCCAATGGTAAACTAAGGATAAGGTTTTTTTTGTACCTGTAGAACGGGTTCTAGGGGTCTCGGAGTTTTTGCTCAACCTTAAAGATACGTTGACTGGTATCTATAAGAGAGTTTTCTCTGAGTGTAGTATCTGCGTGACAATTACTTTCGTAATCACCGCTCTACGTCCTAAAAAAAGGCTTTAAGTGGGGTTAATGTGTTTCTAGGTCCTCCTAGTACAAATCAGTCTCGGAATGCATTGGCGCAGTTAATCACAACCAGCCAGGCAAATCCCAAGAGTAGAATTGTGAACCAAGATTAGAGGGTCTTCACCGGGAAGACATCCTCCATCCTATCTTATGTTGCACTCAAATCCGGGTATAGGATTTCTCACCACAAGGGGGAATCAAGCCCTTTCCCGATACAGAATAAACAAAATAAACAAATATAAATGCAGCAAACACATGAAATGACACAGAGGTTAGGCAGGACCTCTCTTGTTTGAGGGGGGATTTGGCATCCCTAATTCCTCATTGGGGCTGGACCAGCAACAGGTCAACCATTGGTTTGGATGAAAAACCAAGGTTTTTAACACTTATATCCCCAGCAGAGTCGCCATTTTTCTGTGGTTGTCGTTTTTTTTACCTCCCCGTTTCACTTGGGAGGACGGCACGCTAGACCCTTCACGCGAAATTTGGAAGGAGAATGTGCCCGTGGTGGGATGAATTTTATTTCAGTTCTTCCTACGATATCACACGAACTTTCTTATTTGTCCTACGAGTAGGAAAGGGAAAAAAAGATCTCAACTAAACCCTAGGAGTTTGCTAAGTGTGGGGATTCACCTAGACTAGAAATTCTGGAGTCCGGGAGGTCGGTTATACATAGGGAAGTGTTTAAGCACCCTACATATCTGTAGTACTCTACAGGAACCTTCTCTGTGTCTAAATGTGTTTGTGCTGCTAATGATTATTGGGAAAGTTTCTCCTTTGTATTAGGAGAAGGAATTGAATTGAATAAAAGAAAGACAGACAGACAGACTGACTATTTTTGGTATTTTATTAGCTCGCTGAGATTCCTTGTGAACCTCATGCCTACATATCCCTAATGGAAGTCAGAGCTTAATGTAGTTCGGGGAACTAATTAGGGATTAATTATTTTTGGGTGCCTTGCTTGAAGCTCAAGGTTGAAGCTTTGAATTAAATCTCTGTTTACAGTAAAGAGACATGAAGTCATCTTTATAGAGAGGTATTTCTACTATTCCACCACAAACATTTTAAAAGAGTGACAGAATAACTGAATTCATTTCATTCAAGAGGGGGACCTTACTTGTGTATGTGCAAGTATACCAGTCAAATACCTCTTAAATGAAAGAAAGATGCTCATCCAAATTAGGGAAAGTTACCACATGTCTGGGTTTTACTGCCAGCTCATGCCTTTCAAAATCCTAAATGGGAGACTTGATTGAAATTGAAATGAAATGTAATGTTTGTTTGTTTGAATGTGGTGAGATAGAGGAAAGATCTCTCTATAGAGATAAGCTATGTCTATCTACTGTATAAAAGATTTGATTTTCTACTGGCTTGTATGAGGCCCAAGCTTGAGGCTTTTTGATTAATGTATTATTTATTGACTCTGGGAGATGACTCCACTGGGGGTTAATTTACAAGGGATTTTTATGTTCTGTACAAAGCCCAGAATTGAGGCTGACTCTACTTGGGGAGTGTTTATTTGGATGGATTTTATTTGGTGTTCTGTACAAAGCCCTGAATTGAGGCTGACTCTAACTAGGGGAAATATTATTTTCTGCCTTGTATGAAGCCCAAGGTTGTGGCGGACTTTTAAATAAACTGAGTATGGATAACTCTATGGGAAAAGATCCTAGATGTTAGGAATCTTTGACACACGACATATGGTTTATCTGCCTTGTATAAAGCCCAAGGTTGTGGCTACCTGAATGATGAAGGACTCACTGGGGGAGTTTCTATTATCTGCCTTGTACAATGCCCAAGGTTGAGGCTGACTATTAACAGGGAGTTTTATTGTTTTGGTGCCTTGTATGAAGCCCAAGGTTGAGGCTAACTGTTTTTGTTGGATTTTGACTCTATTGAAGGATTTACTTACTAAAAGACTGATTTTTTGGAAGTTAACACTTTCCAGGGATTTTGACTCAGCTGGTAGATTTGTCTGTTAAAAGACTGATTTTTGTCATGTTTTTGGAGGCTGACCCTTTCCAGGGGTTTTGACTCTTTTGGGGAAATTATCTCCTAAGAGAAATGAATCTTTGGTTTTTGAAGAAGTGATTTTGGAGGCTAACCCTTTCCAGGGGTTTTTATTAAAATGAAAGAAATGATTTTTTTTTTGGAAGCTAACCATTTCCAGGGATTTTTATTAAGAATGAAGGAATGTTTGGCAGAAAGATTTTCTAGTGGAGACTTCTTGTTTAAAGCCCAAGATGAAGGCTGACACTGACTGAGGATAAACAAAACATGGATCCTAGACTCTGCTAAGGAAGATTAATAAAGATAAGGGTGACAGAGACTGTCCATGTCTCTCATTCCAAAAGGGTGTACTCAATGTAAAATTGAGACAAACTTAGCTTGTTTAAAGTCTGGTTTAAATTGGAAGAAACTCACCGGGGTATGTTAAAAGGTGACTAAAGACCTGTTCCTATGTTTATAAGAAACCTGATGGGTCCTTGTATTCAAGCTCAAGAGGAAGCTGGAAATGCTTTTAAGAAGCCTGTGGGTCCTTGTACAAAGCCCACGAGGAGGCTAATCGAGGGTCATCGAGGGTCCTTGTTATAGCACAAGAGAAAGCTATGTGGTTTTGAACTTATTTTGGCTCTAAGCAAATGGGTAAGAGGTTTCACCGGGAATAATTCCTCTTTGGGTGGATGTGTCCTATTTTTTTGGATTCTAAGGTTTTTGCCAAGATGTTTCACCGGGAATAATTCATCTTGGGGGTTTGAACTACAGATCTCTAATTAGGAAAGAGCCTTCACCGGGAAGACATTCTCAATCCTAGGTCATATTCCTATAATATATATATATATATATATATATATATATATATATATATATAGTTTAACTGTCCTAGGGTTTATACTCAAACGTAGTTCTAATATATATATAAACAGTTCTATATTTGACAATAATTTAAAATAAAGACTGTAAATTGAAAGCTTGTAAAGCCTAACCTGGATGGAGTGGAGGCCTTTGAAGAAGTATGTACAAAGCCTCACCAGTAATTGATGGATAACAGTTGAATATATATATGATAAACAGTTAATGGTTTTTGAAAACAGAAGAAGTGAAGATGGACATAGGTCACATAGGTATCTGAAGAGTTTCACCGGGAATAATGCCCTTCAAATACCAGAAGAATGTTTTGAAAACAGAAAGAAGATTTTGAAAATACAGTTTTGAAAACAAGCTAAGAAGAGAAGAAGGTGTTGGGACTTACACTCTATTAGAGGCCCACTTAAAAATGATTTACTGTTTATGAAAACAGTTGAAAATGATTGAAATGATATAAGGTTTTGTTGTTTGAAAACCTTAATCGTCTGTTTAATCGGAGATTGAAAACAATTTTGCAAATTGACAAAAGTCAACTTAATTAAGGCAAAGATGAAATCTATACCTAATTAAGACCTAAATAAATAGGGTTTTATCATAACATTATTCACAAAGTAATTAGGTTAAAACAAAATGAATATATATATTTTAAAGTATTTAAGAAAACATTTAAAACATACTATTTTAAACCTAATTAAAATACATGAAATAAATAATATTTTTATGATTTTTTTGATTATTTATAAAATATATATATTAATCAACAAGTGTTTAAAAAATGAAGTCAAAATGAATTAATTTGATAAGTTAAATAATTGGTTAAAGTTGTGAAGGAATTAAGTTAGAAAAGTGATAAAAAATTAGGTTTTGGTCCTAGCAAGGCTTGAACTCACGCCCTTATAGCCACACACTCAAAACAACACCACTGAGCCAAACGCCAGTTGGTGACTATAACACGCGCGCATTTGGTTTTGTTTTAAAACAAGTTAGAAAAATCTGAAAAAAATAAAACGATGAAAAAGTCTGGGGCGAGGGGGATTCGAACCCCAGACTTGAGGCATGAGGAGACTAAGAGCGCATGTGAGGCCACTAGGGCAAACGATGAATTCGTTTGTAAAACGCATACTACTCAAAATAAAATAAACCCTGCCCTTGGATTTGAATTTTGCGCGCCACAGCCATGGTCGTCTTCTTCCTCAAGCTCTCAAATTTTGAATTTGTGAACTTGCTCATTTCTCAACCAAACAGGGTGATGTAAACATGGATTTCGCTCTAAATTTCCTCACGAATTCAAATATGTAACTAACATTTATTTATATTAGCTATAACTATCTAATTTCTCAGAGAACTCTAAGAACACATGAACCCTAAATTTGAAATTAAATGACAAGCAAGATGAATAAATGAATGATGATAGAGGGTTTTCAATCCTCTGATGATGCTGAACAAGATAGAATCGAGCTTTATCACAAAGAGTACTTAAATTAAAGAGATGGAGTTCAAAAACTTACCTCTGAAAATGGAGGTCGTGTGGATGATAGAGAGCACCTGGGCTTGTATGAACGATCCCAAAAGCTTCCTTGTGACTCAGTGATGCTAACTGGATGTTTATTGTAACTTCAATTCTCCTGAATTGCTCTATGGACCTCCCTCGATTTGAGCTTCAAGTGAACATGGAGGATGATGAATCTGCAGTTACAGATGAGCTGCGACCATCTGGATAGCTCCACTACCTCCTATGGAACGTGCCTGGATGCTTAACCTTGCTTGGAGCCTTCTGAATTGCTCTGTGGACCTCCAACTGCAACAGCTCCAAAGTGAGAGCAACAATGGCGTTCCTCCACTTACAGAAGTGATCCAGGTGCTTGGATCACCTCAAATGATCTCCCTTGAGATGTTAGAATGCTTACTTTCCAAAGATAAGCTCTGGTTTGAAGAAAACGATTCTTCTTGCCAAAGAACTTTGAAAAACAATAAGCATGAGAAGAGAAAGAGAAAGCAAGGAATATGGTTGCTTTGGTGTGTTTTTCTACTGAGGTATGCTCTCCTATTTATAGGCAAATGATTCAGTACTGATTGAGAGAGTGAGCTTGCTTAGTGAAGTGAATTTGGTTTCTTAGCCATGAAGAAATTTCAAAGAATATCCAAGTGTGATCATTGCATTTTCGAGCCAGCTCCCTATCCATTGATTCTATCTGATCTTAGGGAACATTTCAGATACAAAGTGAGCTCTAATTGGTTGGTGAGAAGATTCCTTGGGTGATTCATCAATTTGCCATAAATTCTCAAATGTAATCATTACATAATCACATGTTCTTGTTTTAGGAATCTTCCTCAATTATCATGGCATGGTAAAAATGAATGCATGGCATGTTTTCAGATGTGTTATGGGTCGTGTAGCATCCACAATTGAGGTCATATGCACAAAATTGCAAAGTTCCAAAATGATGCATGACCTATAATTTCACTTCATGAGGCCAACTTTGAACAAGCATAACTCCTAGCTCAAAATGAATTTGGAGAAGGTTGAACACAATTTGGAAAGCCCTAAACATCTACTTAAAATCATTAGTTTGGAGTTTCTTCAGAATCTTTTGGCAAATTTGTGAAAAATGAGGCCAAAGTTGGAAGAAAACTAGGTTAAAACACTTAGAAAATTTTCTAAGTGTTTATGACCTAAAACTTCAAAATTTCCAAAACTCTTAAATGATTGATCTTTTGAAAAAAGTTCCATTGTAAGATGTTGTTTTATTTTGCAAGATCTACAACTTTCATGTTGGAAGTTTTTTGAGTTGTGTAGGTGAAATTTTGAGTTCCCACAATGCCCTCAAAAACCCTAATTCCCGACTTTTTGCTCCTTGAAGATTCTTCTTGAATTTCTTTGGTCAAATGACTTTAATATCCATATATTGATGATATTGATCCTTGAAAGTCATGGTTTGACCAAAAATCTTAAAAGTCAAAGGTGATCCCATACAGTTGACTTTTTCCAAATAAGGTGAGATTTGGACTTTTGTGCAGAATCAAGATCTTCTCCTCAAATGAGTGATGTAAATGGGTTATATTGAGGTGGTAGAGGTTCTTGAATCATGTCTTGAGTTTTGGATCCATGCCCTGATTAAAAGTCAACTATCCAGATGAATTAGGTTAAAAACCCTAATTGTCGACCAGATGAAATTGGTGACTGTGGATCTTGAATTGAGGTGTGATGTCCAGTGGATCTTATTGTATGGACCATTTTAAGATGATTGAAGTCTTTAATAGATGTCTTGGAGCTTTTTAGGGTTTCCCAAAGGTGATCCCTGATTTCAGTCCTTGATAGGCTAAAAAACCCTAGTCTGGTGACCTGAGTAAACCTGTACTCAGATGACTGGGTGTCTAATCAATCATAAGTGAATATAAAAGTGAAGCTTTTGAGTCCTATGATTGTGTTAGAGACCAATCCTTCTATTGATTGATCCTTTGCCTGAATTTTCTTGTCTTTGAACATCCTTGATTAAATGCCAGATGAAAAAGTGACTGTTATGGGTAGTTGCTTTGACCTGATGAAAATCCTGAAGATGTGTCATCTCAGGGGGGTCAAAAATTAGGGTATGACACCAGTCATCGGAGTAACTCGCATGAATACATGATCTCCTTCCTTAAATTCAATATCCTTCCTTCTCTTGTCATGGTAACTCTTCTGACGACTCTGAGAAGCTCTCATCTTTTCCTGAATCATCTTGATCTTTTCTGTAGTTTGTTGCACAATCTCCGGTCCAACCACCGTGTTTTCTCCAGATTCGTACCAACACAAAGGTGTTCTACATCTCCTACCATACAATGCTTTAAACGGAGCCATACCAATACTCGAATGATAACTATTGTTGTAGGTAAACTCAACCAAAGGTAAATAACTATCCCAAGCACCACCTTTCTCTAATACACAAGCTCGTAGCAAATCCTCTAACGATTGAATCGTCCTCTCCGTCTGACCATCTGTCTGCGGATGATAAGCAGAACTCAACCTCAACTTAGTACCCAAGGCTTCCTGCAATCCTGTCCAGAACTTAGAAGTAAATCTCGGATCTCTATCCGACACAATACTAGCCGGAATACCATGCAAACTCACTATCTTCTCAACATACAACTGAGCCAGCTTCTCCATCGGATAATCCATTCTTATTGGAATAAAGTGAGCAGATTTCGTCAACCGATCTACAATAACCCAGATAGAATCACAATTCTTGCTCGTTCTAGGTAAACCAGATACAAAGTCCATAGAAATTCCATCCCACTTCCAATCCGGAACAAACAACGGTTCCATCAATCCAGACGGTTTCTGATGCTCAATTTTTGACTTCTGACAAATTAAGCAAGCATAAACAAACTCAGCAATTTCCTTCTTCATTCCAGGCCACCAAAATAATTTCTTCAAATCATGATACATCTTAGTAGCACCAGGATGAATGCTCAACCCACTCCGGTGTCCTTCTTCCAGAATACTCTTCCTGATCTCAGCAACATCGGGTACACACACTCGGTCTCCAAACCTTATAACACCATTCTCGTCAATTCGGAATTCACCTCCTTGACCTTGGTTAATCAATGTAAACTTGTCTACCAAGCCAATGTCAGATTTCTGTCCGTTTCTAATTTCTTCAAGGATACTATTAGTCAACTTTAACATCCCCAACTTGACGCTATTAGAAGTACTTTCGCATACCAAACTCAAATCTCGGAATTGCTCAATTAAATCCAATTCTCGCACCATTAGCATAGACATATGCAAAGACTTCCTGCTCAATGCATCAGCAACAACATTTGCTTTACCAGGATGGTAATTCAAACCGAAATCATAGTCCTTCAGAAATTCTAACCATCTTCTCTGCCTCATATTGAGTTCTTTCTGATCGAAGAGATACTTCAGACTCTTATGATCGTTGAATACCTCAAATCGAGAACCATAGAGATAATGTCTCCACAACTTCAACACAAACACCACAGCCGCCAATTCCAAATCATGAGTCGGATAATTCTTCTCATGAATTTTCAGCTGTCTTGAAGCATAGGCCACTACCTGCTTATCTTGCATCAAAACACCACCTAAACCCATCAGTGAAGCATCATAGTACACATTAAAAGACTTCGCTGGATTAGGCAAAATTAAGATCGGAGCACTCGTCAACCTCTTCTTCAACTCTTGAAAACCTTTTTCACATTCTGAATCCCATACAAATACTTGTCCTTTTCTTGTTAACTTAGTCATTGGTAATGCCAACTTCGAAAATCCTTCAATGAACTTTCTATAGTAACCTGCCAGACCAAGAAAACTACGAATCTCTGAAGCATTCTTCGGCGTCTCCCACTGAGATACTGCTTCTACCTTCATAGGATCCACTGCGATACCGTTCTTCGAAATTACGTGGCCAAGAAAACTTACTTCCTTCAACCAGAATTCACATTTAGACAATTTCGCATACAACTTCTTCTCTTTCAATAACTCCAACACCACTCTTAGATGCTCTGCATGTTCTTCATCACTCTTCGAGTAAATTAGAATGTCGTCAATGAACACTACCACGAACTTGTCAAGATACGGGTGAAATATTCTGTTCATATACTCCATGAAAACACCAGGTGCATTAGTAACACCAAATGGCATAACAGAATATTCATAATGTCCATACCTCGTTCGGAATGCCGTCTTCTGAATATCTTCCGCCTTCACACGAATTTGGTGATATCCAGACCTCAGATCAATCTTGCTAAACACACAAGCTCCAACCAACTGGTCCATCAAATCATCAATCCTCGGCAAAGGATATCGATTTTTGATTGTCACTTTGTTCAGTTGTCTATAATCAACACATAGCCTCATTGAACCTTCTTTCTTCTTAACCAACAGTACTGGCGCACCCCACGGTGACACACTAGGACGAATAAACCTCTTCTCCAACAATTCTTCTAACTGTTTCTTCAGTTCAGCCAATTCCGATGCCGACATGCGGTACGGTGCCATCGACACAGGACTAGTTCCAGGAATCAATTCTATAGCGAACTCCACTTCTCTTTCAGGTGGCAACTCACTAACATCTTCTGGAAACACTTCCGGATACTCATTCACTACCCGTAGCTCACCAGTGTTATCTCCCCCTTTTACATCCATTGAAGAGCACAACATAAATACCACCGCTCCATCATTGATGGCCAAATTCATCTGTTTGACTGACATAGTCAAATCCTCAACACTAACCTCTTCAGGAAAGATAACTGTCTTTGTAAAACAATTGATATGAACTCGGTTAAATTGCAACCTGTTCATCCCTAAAATGACGTCAAGTCCTTCAAGAGGAAGGCATACTAAATCCATTCCAAACTTTCTACCAAATATGTCAACAGGACAGTTCAAACAAGCAGAAGAAGTAGTTACTGAACCCGACGCAGGAGTGTCAATAATCATACTTCCATGAATAACAGATATTTCTAATCCCAATCGTTTAGCACAATCCATTGAAATGAACGAATGAGTCGCTCCAGTATCTATAATAGCAACTAAAGGTGTGTCATGGATAAAACACGTACCTTTAATTAGACGATCTTCTGAAGTAGTCTCTGACCCAGACAAGGCAAAGACTTTTCCACCAACCTGATCCTTCTTCGGTTTAGTGCAGTGCGGACTGATGTGACCCTCTTCGCCGCAATTGTAGCAAGTCACAATCTTCATCCTACAATCTGAAGCAATATGACCCGCCTTACCACACTTGAAGCATTTCTTCTCTCCACCCTTGCACTCATTCCTTCTATGCCCAGTCTCTCCACAGTTGTAGCTGTCATACCCCAATTTTTGACCTAAGATACCACCTCATATCATCTGCATATGCATCATTTGCATCTCTAACAAATTGCATAGCTTGTGTTTGCTACTTGTGACTCAGCAGGATTTGATCAGGAAATCACTCATCAGTACAAGTAACAATCAATTAGGGTTTTGTTCTCCCTTCATTTCAAATGAATCATCTTCATCAACAATCAACATTTGGTCCTCAGAGATTCATTTCAACAAGCTCAAAGGCTCTGAATCGACTGAATTAGGGTTTTGACTGAAGACAACATACTCTTGACTTTTACTCAGAATTTGACATAATGACTTGGGACATGACCTCAAGACCCCAAGTACATCATTTTGACCTAATCCATTAGCTCAAGACATCTCCTACACAAAGATTGATCAGACAAATCCTCAGATCAGGGTTTTGAATTATCAAGGACCAAAATCAGGGATCACATTTGGGAAACCCTAAAAATCTCCAGGAAGTCAATCAAAGGTTTCAATCATCCTCAAATAATCCCTATGACAACATACAATGGAAATTACACCTCAATTCAAGACCTACAGTCATCAATTTCATCAGGTCGACAATTAGGGTTTTTTGACCTAATTCATCTGAACAACTGACTTTTTAATCAGGACATGGTGTCACAACTCAAACTATGGTTCAATATCCTCTAATGTCTCAATGTGATTCATTCATACCATTCATTTGATAAGGATAGCTTGGTTCATTTGAAATCTCCAGAAACGCGATTCGTCTGAAAAAGTCAACTGTACAAGATCACCATTGACTTTTGGGGAATTTTGGTCAACCATGACTTTTGAAGTTTTAAATCATCAATATATGATATATGAAGTCATTTGATCAAGAAAAATCAAGAAAATCAATCAAGAATCAAAAAGTCAAAGTTTGACTTTCCATACTTAGAAAATTTTCTAAGTGTTTTTCAATGGTTTTTTCCAAACTTTGGAAGGGAATTTCTCAAAATTTCACCTACAAACTGAAAAAAACTTCCAACATGAAAGTTGTAGATTTTGATCCAATAAACAACTTTGACACATATAAATTTTTTCCATAAGATCAATCATTTAAGAGATATGGTGCTTCAAAGTTGGTACTTTTTGAAAACTTCACTTAAAACTTCATTTTTCTCAAAGTTCATGGATCTTTTTCACCCATTACCTTAAAGGTCTTGAAGAAACTTTCAACTAGGGTTTTGAAGTGTGTAATATGAGCTTTCCAAAATGTCCAAGAGCATGAAAAAATGTGGAGTGTAGCCATGGTTTTGAATTTTGACATTAGTGAACTTTTTCACTTGAATTTTCACCATTTTTCACTAAGTTTCAAGACTACATGACCTATAATCCAAGCAATGATGCATAGAAGCAATGATTGAATGATATTTTCTGATTTGAAGATCAGAATGGAAGAGGATAGGAAGCTTGGAAATTAACCATGGTTTAGTTACTTTTAACCATATGCATTAAATGCAAAAGATGCCATTTTATCTCTTAAGCCAAGTCATCATTCTTGATCAACTTGCAAGAGCTTTGTATTCAGAAACTTTGGCCTATAAATAGAGGTTCAAATCACTCTTCAATTCACACCAAAACCTCACAATTATAGGTTTTCTCTCTTCTTTCTTAGAATGCAAGTTTCTTAAGTTTCAAAGAGGTGAAATTCTCAACCTCTAAACCTTTGAAGTTCTGACCAAAGTGAGGGTTCTAACATCTCATAAACATCAAATGTGATGTGTTTGATCCATCCACACACCCCAAAAACACCTAAATCTCAGAATCACTCTTCAACCACCATGTTTGCATAAAGAGAGCCTTATCATGCCAAAATTCACACCAGCCCATATCTGTCCAAGTTAATCATCCAAACACATTCCATATATCATATATGAGCTATACCAATCATCATCCATGACCTGAAACACCTCCATCATCAAATTCGATCCTCACTTCAAAGCAACTGCAGATCGGGTTCCATGGATATACTCAGGTGAATTCAATCCATTCCAAGCATTCAAACATGTTCCATAAGGTCCACTAAAGCTGTTCAGATCATCAAACAACAACTGGAACTTCTCTTTTGCAGAAATCAATTTCCAGATTGGCCGTTTTTGAAGGTAAGTAACATGAACTTCAAACTCTAACATACATGCATCATAAATGAAAAACTGGTTTACCATCTTGTTTCTGCACTATCACTGATCATTAACCCTCAATCAATTGCATCATATCATGATCATACACGATTTCACATTGAATTTCAGTTTTAGGGTTCTTCGTGTTCATCACAAAATTGACCCCCTTAGAGTGAAAATAAATGAATTCTGAGATCACCATCATGTTCCTTGTGAAAAACCGAGTGAGATAGACCCTTTGATCGATCCAAACAACACAGTTTTGAAGATTTTTGAATTTCAGTTATGGTGTGTTCTTGGCGCCAGATTTTCGTTCAAAGAATTCAAATATTTGTTTTAAAATATAATGAGTTGAAAGCGTATCATAAACAAGCTGCACACGCAGCTCAGCTGGTTAGTGTTTTGGTTGGTAAGCACTAGGGCGTGGGTTCAAACCCTTTGGGAGACAACCAATTTTTTATCACCTTTTTTCTTCATTTTTTTAACAAACTTTATCTAATTATTTAACCAATCAAATTAACTCATTTTTTATTCATTTTTTACACACTTCTTATTTAATATACCTATTTTTGACAACATTAAAAAAAATCACAAAAAAAGATTTATTTAATATGTTTTAATTAGGTTTAAAATGACATGTTTTTAAGTATTTTTAAATACTTTAAATATTGTTTTTTTTTCATTATTTGTTAACCTAATCACTTGTAAATATTTTTTGTGATCAAACCCTAATCACTTAGGTCTTAATTAAGTATTAAAACTTGTTTTAACTTAATTAAGTTGACTTTTGTCAAATTCAAATCGTTTTAAAACGAGCGATCGCGATTCTTTTTCAAACGATAAACCACTTCTTTTTGATTAAATTCTTTTGACTAATCAATTAATTTTCAAAACAGTGGGGCCTCTCGAATATTAGAGAGTATAAGACCCACTCCTTTTTCTTTTTACACAGTCTTTTTATTCAAAATAAATAAACTTTCTTTCAAAACAAACTTTCAAACCGTTTTTCAAACGACGCGTCTGCTTTTCAAATATACCATGGGCCTCCATGTAGGTATAAGTCCCAAGCCCCTTTTGTACATACCCATTCCCGTACATGAAATTAGGTATTTCATTGTACGCCTTTTTGTACATACACTTTTTTGTACATATCTTGATCTGTTTTTTAACTTTGAATAACAAACCAAAAATGAAGGTTTCCTTAAATCTTCCCAAAAATATCATGGGCCTCCATGTAGGTATAAGTCCCAAGCCCCTTTGTAAATACCTGTTTACATAGCTTTGAATAAATTCAAGTGGACCTCTCCCCGAGTGTGAGTCCCGAGCCCTATGTATACAAATGGATCATGCTTACAGGTATATTTCCTTCATAAACTCCATTATATACACACACTTTGTCATATATATATGCTTATTCATAATTTGTTCATACCTGTTCATGTTTGTTCATACTTGTTCATGTTTGTTCATATGTGTGATATGTGTGCTTGTTCAACTTAGTACAACACTAGGTTCCCCATAGCCTCCTATTGGGCTTCGTGCAAAGAATCTCCCCTAGTTTAGGTTAGGACATAGAGTATGGTTTCCCGATGAAATCGCTCTAAGAGCTCAAACCAACTATACCATGCCTCCCCTTGGGCTTTGTACAAACGAGTGACCCTCCCATAGCCTCCTCTTGGGCTTACAATGCAAGGACCCTCGATTGTCCCTCCCATAGCCTCCTCTTGAGCTTACAATGCAAGGACCCTCGGATAGCCTCCTCTTGGGCTTCGTACAAGGACCCACGGGCTTCTTATAAGCATCCCCCAATATCCAAATCAAATACCCTAGGAGATTAGACATTTTTCATCTCTATGCTAGGAGTATCTCTTCTATATCATCACAAACAATCAATCAATCAAAATCAAACTTTTTTGCCACAAGGCTGGCTAGTCAATCAAACTTCTTTTTGCCACAAGGCTGGCTAATCAATCAAACCGTTTTGCCACCATACTGGCTGATTAATCAAAGTTTTTGTCACAAGGCTGACTTCATTGAAACTTTTGCCACGAGGCTGGCTGATTAATCAAAACTTTTTGTCACAAGGCTGACTTCATTGAAAGTTTTTGCCACAAGGCTGGTTAAACAAACAAAAATCAAACAGATGTATGTGATGATATAGATTAGATACATCTAGCATTTAGATGACATTTGTCTCTTTTCCTTTGCTTCCACTAGCATAAGTGGGAACTACGATTGCTCTGACTTTCTCAACATCCCTTTGAGAATACGTAGGCACAAGGTCGATCCTTGGCGAGCAAAACAAAACAAAAAAAACCATTCAAACCTTAGCACCCGTAGACCCCGAGCTACAGATGCTCTGATTCCCTCTAAGGGATATGTATGCAGAGGATCTCGATGATCTTTGCGAGCATAATCAAACAAACACCTTAGGTCCCACCTATTTCACAACAGAACCTCCACCGTAACATGGAATAAAAAACAATAAAGAACCCTGTAGAGTACTACAGATACGTTGGGTGCTAATACCTTCCCTTCGTATAACCAACCCTCTTACCCAAGATCTCCCCCCACTTTTTAGGTTATTGCAGCTTTTTCCCTTTTCCTCCTTTGGAAATAATAAAAAGTTTGGTCGAAATAAAAGAAAAATCATTTTTTTGAGCACTCGAGCCCAAAGAAGGCATCAGGTGTCTCATCCCACAAAAAAGAGGAACAAAACGATTTTTCGCCCGCGACAGAAAAATGGCGACTTCACTGGGGACCATCTTTTTTATTGTTTCCAAAGGAAGGGTTATTTCTAATTATTGTTTTTATTTTAATTTTTGTTACATGTGTGATTCTTTGGTTCTGTTACTTGTGTGGTTCTGTTACAAGTGATACATTATGGACAAATCCTAACCCGGATTAAGTACACATAAGAAATTAGGTGGAGGGTATAGTCATGTGCAGGCGCACTTGAGAATCCTTCCGCTCAGTGGAGGTTCCTTGTTGGTAATATATGTTTAGCATGCTTTCGTAGCGAAGACATTATTGCCGCATTGAACTGTAGAAGCTGAGTTGGCCGTAGAACCCCAACCCATCCTGGCCTTATTAGGACGTGGTGCAGAAACGATCCAGGTGAAGACTTGGATAGTTGTCATGCGGAGAACCACACTCAGACGAGTTTTTCTTGAGAATATTTCTGGCTCATCAGTTTAGTCGTGAAAGCCGGTAATATCCGAAAGAAAAATGTAGACTCTGACGTATCAGTAGAACATGTTGTACAGGTGATTAACTAGATCTATCCCTATTTGGTTCTCTGACCTCATGCTCGTGACGCTGGACCTTTGAACCTGTGTGTACTATGTTTGAATTACCATGTTTGTGTACCATGTTTGCGTTACCATTACCATGTCTGTTTTACCATGTTTGAATATGTGGCATTCATGCATCCACGCATTCATACATTCAAAAAAAACCCTTTTTTTTTCCATAAAAACATGATTTTTCCAAAGATTTAGAGAAATTTTCTTTGCAAACATTTTAGGATTTAGTCATGGAAGAAGTAAAAAGGCATACCAAGAAATACGGTTTCAAAGCGCCTGATGTGGGAAAACTGATAGAGTTAGCATCTTCTGTACAAAATCCTTCCAATTTTAGGAAAAGTTATGGAAAACTTTTGCCTATCCTGAACACTCATGTTGATGAAGGACTTCTCAAAACTTTGGTTCAGTTCTATGATCCCGTCTACCGGTGTTTTACCTTTCCAGACTACCAGTTGGTACCAACCTTGGAAGAATATGCCAATCTTTTGGGTATCCCTGTGTCTGACAAAATACCCTTCAATGGTTTGGAAGCCATTCCTAAGTCACACGTCATTGCAGCAAGTACCCATTTGAAAAAGTCTGAAGTAGAGAGTAATTGGACTACCAAAGGAAACCTCCCGGGTTTAACCTCACACTTCCTGATAAAGAAAGCCTTTGATTTCATCGAAACTAGTAGCATGATAGCTTTTGAAGCTATACTAGCCTTGCTCATCTATGGGTTGGTTCTGTTTCCCAATGTCGACAACTTTGTTGATATCAATGCCATAAAGATTTTTCTGATTGGAAATCCTGTTCCGACTTTACTTGGTGACATGTATTTCTCTGTCCATCATAGGAATCGCCAAGGCGGTGGAATCATTGTATGTTGTGCACCTTTGTTGTTCAAATGGATTGTTTCACACTTACCTGAGTCTCCTATTTTCACAGAAAACCGAGAAGGTTTGCGTTGGCCTCGAAGACTTATGTCTCTTACTAATAATGATATCCGTTGGTATACCTTGGCTCGCTGTGGTACAGAAACCATTGATAGTTGCGGAGAATTCGCCAACGTACCTCTCATTGGTACACAAGGAGGAATTAACTACAATCCGATCTTAGCCCGACGACAACTCGGGTATGCAAATTCAGTTAAACCTGTTGGTCTCGCAGTAGAAAGCTACTTCTATCAAGAAAGGGAAGATCCTCAAAGGTTGAAGACAAGAATGATGAGAGCTTGGTACGACGTCCGATGGAAAGAAAAAGGTGAGGAAAGGAATTGCATTGCTACGGATGCCTACACCTGCTGGGTAAAGAAAAGAGCAAAGGAGTTTCAAATGCCTTATGATTATGAAAAACCCATGTCTCTTGTGGTACCTCAACTACCCAATATTCCCATTCCCACTATGAAGGAATACCAAGACACTTTAGCCAAGATGAGGTTAGAGAAAAACGCTTGGGAGCACAAGTTTCGTAGGACCGATATGGAAAACAGAAGGTTGAAGAAACAAGTGAAAGATCACGAAGAAACTCTCTACTGTCAAGATGGATGGCTCATGAGTAAAGATGAGAAGATTCGTCAGAAAGACGCTGCAATCAAGAGGTACATCAAAGAAAGCAAGAAAAAACCTGAAGGTTCAACAAGCAACGCTCCAACTCCTGACGATTGGAAGAATATTGTTGACAAGCTAAAGACCGAAAAGGCCGAATTGAAAGCTTACTATGGGAAAGAAATCATGAAGCTCAAGCTGCACAATGCATTTGGTTCTTCGTCTGATGAAGATGCTTAGGATTGTTTAGCTTTTTATTTATCATTTGCTTTTGTAAGGAGCTATGCTCCAATGTTGTAACATTTCCCATTTATTGAATAAAAGAACAGTTTGTGTACAAATGTTTGCAAGGAAATAATCTTTAAAATATTTGGAAAAAAATCATAAACTTTTTTTTGCATACATCATTCTGCATATCGAGTCTGTTGTATAGAGTCTTATCTTTTGGATCTTTCTCCAATAGATCGTCAAGCTGTCGCGTCTCAAAGTTTCTCGACCGCGCTCGCAATCAGATCACAGATACAATACTCGTTCAAGCAGAAGAAGAATAATGGAAAGTTCTGAACAAGAGAATATTGAGCTTCGTGGTACAGTGACCACTCTTCAGGAAAAATTGGAAAGTCTCACTACTCTGGTTGACTCTTTAATGGGCGCACAGAATCAGCCGCCGCCACCCAACAGTCAAGCAACAGTAACATCTGAGGTTACTACTCCAGTTTCTACGGTTTTATTCGGCATTCCATCTTTCTCCATGCCAGAAGGTTGGGGCACGCCTTTCAGCTTTGGTACAGGTTTCCGCCATAATGTTTCTGGGGTTCAAACATCCACAACTGAAGCGCCTGCTGCACAGGGTTCGGCGTTTATTCCACATTCGGGGGTAACTTTTTCTCAAGTCACTATGGCACTTTCTCAACCCACTATGACGGTTCCGACTCCTATGGTTCACACTGTTCCTTACGGAGACAATGAGATTTATCATGATCAGGGTGATAGCACAAATCAGCGAAGCCTTGTAGGAGATCTCCAAGAACAATTCAACAAGATTCAGCTGGAAGTCAAAGCTATTCGGGGAAAAGATTTGTTTGGAAAGAATGCCCAGGAGCTATGTTTGGTTCCCAGTGTACAAATACCAGCTAAATTCAAGGTCCCAGACTTTGAGAAGTACAAAGGCAGTTCTTGTCCGCAAAGTCATCTTGTGATGTATGCCAGAAAGATGTCTACTTATGCAGATAATCATCAGTTGCTCATCCATTACTTTCAAGACAGTTTGACTGGTGCCGCACTGAAGTGGTACACAGGTTTAGATAGCACCAATATTCGGACTTTCAAGACCTAGGTGAGGCCTTTGTCCGACAATACAAATACAACTCGGATATGGCTCCAGACAGAGATCAGCTCCGATCCATGGCTCAGAAAGACCATGAAGTTTTCAAAGAGTATGCCCAACGATGGAGAGAAACTGCTGCTCAGATTAATCCACCATTAAAAGAGAAAGAGATGACAAAGATCTTCTTGAATACTCTCAGTCCGTTTTATTATGAACGCATGATTGCTAGTGCTCCAAGTGATTTCACCGAAATGGTAAACATGGGGATGCGTCTAGAAGAAGGAGTCCGAACCGGACGTCTGACTAAAGAAGGTGGATCTTCAAGTGGAATCAAAAAGTTTGGAAGTGGTTTCCCAAAGAAGAAAGAACAAAGTGTTGACATGGTATCCCAAGGAAAGCCAAGAGGAAATGTCAATCGTCAACGACAGGTTGCTTCTATCACACCAGTCGTTAACACAACACCGAATCCAGGATTCACTCCTCAGTTTCAACAACAACAGCCTCGACAACAGGCTCAGCAGTTAAACAATAATCAGAATCGAGTACAAAGAGCTCCACAGTTCGATCCGATTCCGATGACCTACACAGAATTGTACCCTGCACTGATTGAAAGAGGCCTTATTCAAACTAAAGCACCACCACCAGTACCTGAGAGACTTCCATGGTGGTACAAAGCTGAGGTCTCATGCCCTTATCATCAAGGAGCACCTGGCCATGATCTTGAGCATTGCATAGCTTTGAAATATGAAGTTCAGAGGTTGGTTAGATCTAATCTCCTCTCTTTCAGAAATTTGAATCCTAATGTGCAAGCAAATCCGCTGCCCAATCATGGAGGGCATGTTGTAAACATGGTATATGGATGTCCTGGCCAATACCGAGTCTATAATATCAATTTCTCAAGATCCGATTTGGTACAAATGCACGCCACTCTCTGTCGAGGGCCGAGTTTTCGCCAGCATCACTATGGTTCCTGTAGCATATGTTGTGTAGATCCTCACGGATGTTCGATTGTGAGAAGAGATCTCCAAGTACTGTTGGATAATGGTACTATTCAGATCTACAGAAATAGGGATGAAAATGAAGTTAACATGATAGGATGTTATCCGCATGAGCTTTTAGTCTCAGATATCAACTCGGAAATGCCTACAGTTAACGTCATCGTTCCTCATTTCAACATGCCTGAGCGCATGGAAGTTACTTACAACAAGCCGAAGGTTCCTGTTGCTCCTTTAATCATTTGTCTACCTGGACCTGTTCCTTATGACTCTGACAAGGCAGTTCCATACAACTACAATGCCACAATGATAAAGGACGGACAAGAAGTTCCTTTGCCTACTCTTTCATCTGTTGTAAACATTGCTGATGTGAGTCGTGTAACAAGAAGTGGACGTGTGTATACTCCGCTACCTCCAAAGCAGCCTGTTGCTCCTGTTACCGGGCAAAATCCTGTGAATACACCAGTAGAGAATCTTGTGGAAACTCCTGTCAGTAATACAAACACTGATTTTGGTCAATCCAGTGGAACCAATGTGAATCCTGACTTTGATGAAATTTTGAAGCTTATCAAAAGAAGTGAATATAAGATTGTGGATCAGCTTATGCAGACTCCTTCAAAAATCTCAATACTTTCATTGCTGTTGAATTCAGAAGCCCACAGGGAAGCCCTGATGAGAGTCTTAGATCAAGCTTTTGTAGACCATGATGTGACTGTTGATCACTTTGATGGGATAATAGCCAACATAACAGCTTGCAACAATTTAAGCTTCTGTGATGAAGAACTCCCCGAGGAGGGTAGAAATCACAATCTTGCTTTGCACATTTCTATGAATTGTCAGTCAGACTCTTTGTCCAATGTGTTAGTAGACACCGGATCTTCCTTGAATGTTATGCCAAAGACGACTCTTGCTCGCTTATCTTACCAAGGAATGCCTATGAAGTTCAGTGGTGTAGTAGTCAAAGCATTTGATGGATCGCGAAAATCTGTTATTGGCGAAGTCAACCTTCCCATGACAATTGGTCCACATACATTTCAAATCACTTTCCAGGTCATGGACATTCAAGCTGCTTATAGCTGTCTGTTAGGACGACCATGGATCCATGAAGCAGGGGCAGTAACTTCTACGCTCCACCAAAAGTTGAAATTTGTAACAAATGGAAAATTGGTAACAGTAAGTGGAGAACAAGCCTTGATGGTGAGCCATTTATCCAATTTCTCTTTTATCAGTGCTGATGATGTGGAAGGAACGCAGTTCCAAGGTCTCTCTTTAGAAGACGAGTCTTCCAAAAAGAAAGCATCAATTTCTTCTTACAAAGAGGCAGTGAAAGTAGTGAAAGATGGAACTACCACTGGCTGGGGGCAAGTTGTGATCCCTACCAAGAATGAAACTAGAGCAGGTCTCGGATGTTCACCAACATTCTCAAACTGCACCAAGAAGGATGAAACCCTTCGACCGATCAAAGAAACATTCATTAGTGGAGGATTCCTTAACCCAATTCCTCAAGAGGTTAATGTCCTTATTGAAGAATGCATTGAAGAAGGTCTACCTGATCCTGAAGAAGAATGGAAATGTTATCTCAATGACTCGGGATACATATCTCAGGAAGAACCATATCCTCCTTCAGAGAAAACAAGTGCTAAAGAAATTCCGCCTATTCCTGCAGAGGTTTGGGACACCTTGGGACAACCAAGTGGAAAATTTGATTATATGGTGAAATACACTGCACCTGAAAGTTACAAGATTGCGATTGAGGATATCCAACCAACTGGATGGGGAGATTCCTGTGAATATAATAGTCAACCAGAAGAGGCTTATCAGCCCT